>NW_007059211.1:209951-280974 GCF_000164805.1 Carlito syrichta
TGAGGTCTTGCCAAGTTGCCCAGGCGGGTCTTGAACCCGCGGGCTCAGGCAATCCACTCAACTCAGCCTCCCAAAGCGCGGGATTACAGGTTGAGCCACCAAGCCCGGCTTGAAAATATAAATTTAATTCTGAGGGAACTTGTTACTGTGAGCATAGTTTATGATTTGACCTCTCAAGACTCAAGGGAGTCTTCTTAGAAAAGACATTGTAAAAATAAATAAATAAATGAAAAGACTCAAGGGAGTGCCATATACAACACTACTTTAGCATCATAGAAAGGTCCCTTGGGGGAAATTTCTGATTGTTTTTAGGCCCAAAAACACTTTATAAATCAGATAAATTAAGCTGCTAATTTGTACCCAAGTTAAAAGTTATTTGTATTTTCAGGGGCAGATTGTTAAGTCATGTATAACTTCTATTCTTTAACTTTACTTTTACTTTAAAAGTAAAACATACCTCTTTCTTATGTCAATAAGATTGGTGAAATTGATAATTTTTAATGCAACTGCTTTTACTCTGAATGTCCAGTCCTTTCTTAGCTTACTTTGCTCTTCTCATTCATGTGTTTACAGACTGCAAGTTAATTTTAACAAATGCAAAATATATAATTAGGAAATAATGCATAGTACACTAGATTTAATCTCTGACTTATGGATAATAGCTGCAAGAAGATTGGGATCTATAAGTCACAGTAAAGCACTTTTATAGTTAAACACTTCATAATATATAACCAGTGATATTCTATTTAATATGTCATTACTTTGGAAACCCTGAATATTACTCACTTTGGTAAGAATTTATGGAAAATAGTCTTCTTGAAACAGTGGTATGAAATGAGGATTTGTTTATTGGTTTATTGAAATGTTTTATCCTTCTTTTAATATTTAACCTTACATACATGACTGAGTACCATCTACTAAGTGTATATTGTGGAAAACATTTGGCCCCCGGCTGGGAGGTTGGGGCGGTTGCTCCAGGTACCATTTGAAAAAGATAGATATAAAAATTGAGTTGGTTAAAAAGTGGAACTTTGCCCAATCATTTCTTCTAAGAAACACTGATGTAGAGTTAGGTATAGAGAAACTAAAGATAATCTGAAGACAGTGTTCTGATAGAGGAAAATAGCTCAAGAACCATCCTGCTCAGCTTCGCATCATTGTCTGAGTGATGGAAGTCAACACTCATGTGGCACTATATGTCAAGCAAAGTTTCGGCACTAACTAACAACCCTACTGAGGTAGGCCTGGTTATCTCCATTTTGCACTTTGGGAAACTCAGATAGAGAGGTGTAACTTGTCCAAGTTCACGCTGTTAGTAAGTAGTAGGGCCAGAGTTTGAACCTAGGTAGTATTACTTTTTCAAGTGCTTCCCTTTTGCCAGGCAGTGTTCCGAATGCCTTATATATATTCATCTAATGAATTCCTTTAAACTTACATAGAAGATTATAACCCGCACTTCATACATGAGCTTGCAATGCTTAGTGAGATAATTACCAAAAATCATACAGCTAGTATGTGGCTGAACTGAGGACTCAAGTCTATTGAACTCCAAAGGCCAATGCCACTATGTTGCCTCACCCAGAAAAAGGAGTTGATAAAAGACACGTTGCCCTTATGTGAAATGACAACAGCATCCTTGGTTACCTGAACAGGTCATTCAAATTCCAGGAAGTGAAAGCAGCAAGTCACTGTGAACTTATCTAAGTATTTGTTTAAGTCAGATATAAACACCCCAACAAATTATTTTTGTGTAGAAAATAATACAATTATCTGGGGCACAAGTTGAATTATTAAATGTAATACAGTATTTTTACTGCAAACATTTCTGGTTATTACTTTGTATTGCATTAGTAATTAATTACATTGTTTTTTAAATCTTATTTAGATTTGAGCATAGGTTACTTTGTAAGTGATCCTAAGCCATCATTCTATAAACAAATTAGTGGAAGCCCGACGATCACATTCCTCTTTAAACAGATATTTCAGTTGGATTACTACATACCTCATTATCTGAAAGTGCTTAATGCTCCATCAGCTTAGGTTTTCCTAAGCAATGCTCACAAATTAGTAAGAACAAAAGTGAAATAAATTCCATCTGTGAGGACTTACCTGGGTGCCATTAGTATAGGGAACTTTTTATAGGTTTTCTGCAGTAAAAACTCAGCATGATCTAACACAACAAAAGATAACAAAAAACGACTTCTTTTTCCTCCAAGTGAATATTATGTGCTTCAAAAAATGTTATTTTCTTTCTCAGCAGAATTTTGAAAACCTTTTCTGATTAGATTAACACTCTATCAAATTGCTACTTAGTACTATGTTGAATTCTACTTTCTCTTTAAGTTTGTAACACTGTTTCTTCTGTCTACTGATCACAAGTCAGTAATATATTTATGAAATTTTTAATCTATCCCTGCTTTTCACGCTCATGTCAGTATCTTTTAAAACCCTTTCTTTGTAGAAAAATGAGTATTAGGGAAAAGAAAAAAACTGTAATTCTTCCATTTAGTGATAACTGTCCTTAATATTTTACATTTATCTGTGCATATGTATGTGTATGTATAATACGTGTTAGATAAATGTCTATATGATTTTAAAAAATAAACATGGACTCCAGCCTCGGCGATGGAGTGAGACTCCAACTAAAAAAAATGGGTACATACCACAAACCATAAATAGATACAACACTGTATCTTTCATTTACTGTGTCTTTTGCTTCTTCTTATGTCAATAATGTCTCTGCAGTAGTATTTTTTTTTTTTTTTTTTTTGAGTTGGAGTCTCACTCTGTCACCAAGACTGGAGTGCAGTGGCCGCTCCCGGCCATTGCAGCCTCCACCTGCTGGGCTCTGGCGATCCTTCCACCTCAGCCTTCCAAGTAGCCGGAATTACAGACATGCGCTATCACGCCCGGCTGATTTTTGTATTTATTGTAGAGATGAGGTCTCGCTGCCCAGGTGGGTCTCGAACCCACGGGCTAAGGAAATCCACTCACCTCAGCCTCCCAAAGGCGCAGGATTACAGGCTGAGCCACCGAGTCCGGCACAGTAGTATTTTTTATCAGCTTCTTGCTCTGCTGTATTTCAGAGCCTGTGTTCTGCCTACCCTTTTACAGTCATCGCATCTTAATCCGGCAGCAGCAGCTCCTGAGGGAACTATTATGTTATACGCTTTAGTATTTTCTTGTATTCAGTGATAATTATGTTCTGCTAAATGCCATTTGAAGCATCCTGGCTGGTCCAAAGGTAGAGTTCTCTTGATTGACTGTTCACAGTCAGTTGCAGATCAAACTCCTTGTTTTATTTTTTCTCCCCTACTCACTACTGCGCTTGACTAGTATTTAAAAAGAAAAAAAGCATCCCACATACTTTCATTGGATGGAGAATTTTGCTGTAATGATGAATAGTTTTATTTAAACTTTCTCCATTTACCCCAGTTTTCCAGGACACAATTGAGGAGAAGAAGTAAAATGTATTTCATGAAAACTAAAATGGATACTGCAATCAATTCACTTTATTCATAGGAGACTATCTCAGGCTTTTGCTTGGAGCTCTTTTTCCCTCTAACTTTAGATGTCACTCTAGGGCTAAGCTTCAGTTACCTGGAAAATTTGATGATATGCTATTAAAACACTTCTAAGCTTATTAGACCAGTTATTTTCTTCTTAGAAGATATGTCTGTTTATTTGATTAGGGGTGAGGGAGATGGAGAGACCTTTTTATGATAGATCCTATATGGCTTCACAAAAATCTCACAAGGCATGTATTCTATTGTCAGTGTAAGAACCACATGAGACTCAAGTTCCCACCCCTAGAAAGTGACAGAACTAGGATATAACCTCAGGTCTGACTGCAAAGCCCATGTTTCTAGGATTCATACAGGTGTATATATAATTCAAAGTGGAAAAAATAACTTTTGATTTGGTTACATGATTTTATCTATCCATTTGAAATTATGTATATTTCAAGTCCTGATAAATATTGCCAACAAAAGTGGGGGGGGGATGAAAGCACCCTGAGCAGACCTTATTCAAAAATACCCTCAATGTGTCTAGCTCCCTCCTCCTAATGCTTACCCAGCTCTTCTCTATCAGTTGACTGTTTTTCACTACTATTTCAAGACCTCATCTTAAAAGTAAGTGTTTTATAGTTTGTTTTGGCACTCACCGTAGCATATTTTCTTTCCATCATGTTCATTTTTGTTCCTAACTTATTTTCTCCTGTCCATGTGGAAGTGGGGCAGTGTAGCCCAGTAACTAAGTCCTGAGCATTGGAATCCGACCCGAGGCTGCCTCCTGACTCTGTCATTTACTGATACTGTAGCTTTAGGCAGGGTTACCCAACTTGTATGTGTCTCAGTTTCCATAGCAGTGAACAGGAATATAATAATACAGCACCAACAGAACTGATAAAACAGAATACAACCCGACTGAGTGGCTGTGAGAAAAATGCATGTACAGCATCACCTTGCCTCTTAGCACAAAACAAGAATTCAAAATAGATTAGCTTTCCTGCCCCCTTTACTCCTTGGAATAATATGAAATGATTGACTTTGCCCACTGACTGACATGACATTTTCCCTCCCCCATGTCACCATCCCTGCCCAGCATGTGAGTACAGATGAGAGGGAACATTGGACCTAACATACCTGCCCAGAGCTGCTCATTCTCTGGTTGACTCCTCTTCACACACACCTGTTTCCTGTCTTCTCCTTCCCATAGCACAGAAGAATAAAAGCAGAATCCAATTTACTTAATGTAGAACAGTGACCTCTTACCCAGGAACTTTCTAGAAAATAATGCCTGCCATTAATATCCCTGGCTGCCACGTCAGCTCCATCCACTAAGGCCTAGACTTGAAGTGTTTTCCAATGTGCTTTCAGCCTCTCCCATGCTCGGTCTTCTGTTCTTTGCCCAGAATTTAGTGGTTTGTGATCATGTGCTTTCGCCAATGGTGTGGTTCTGACTCAGTAAGGGTTATTTCTTAATCTTTTACAAAGTTATCCCTTTTTCCTTAGTGAAAGGAAAAGCATCATATTTTACCTGTAAATCAGATTTCTGAAAATATTTTTTCTGCTTAAGCTAGAGTTAGTTTTTTTTCAAGCTCATTTTTTCCTCATTGCTTTGGCATAAAAGATAATTCCATGTGTACATAGTCACTGACCATCTGTTTTGTGGGCTGTAGATTCTAGAGTTTGTCTTTAAACTTAACGATGTATTTTTCTGGTCTTTCTTTTTTGTGGGGAGGGTGTGTGTCTGTTTAATAGACTGGAGACTTAAAATAAGTAAATGTAAACTTTAAAAATAATGAAATGCTTTCTGTTAATTTTTTATTGTAGTAAAATATATGTAGCATTCATTCACAATTTTGGCCAGTTTTTTTTTTTTTTTTGAGTTGGAGTCTCACTCTGTCGCCCAAACTGGAGTGCAGTGGCTGCTCCTGTCCACTGCAGCCTCGACCTGGCCAGTTTTTAAGTGTATAGTTCAGGACTTCATTATCGTTAAGTATATTCACACTGTTGTGTAACCATCACCACTGCCCATCTCTAGAACTTTTTCATCATCCCAAACTGCAGCTCTGTGCTCATTACACAATAACCTCCCCCCAGCCTCTTGTAACCACCATTATACTTTTCTGCCTCTATGAATTTGTCCATTCTGGGCACCTCATATAAGTGGAATCATAGGATATTTGTCCTTTTGTGTTTGTCTTATTTCATTTAACATAGTATTTTCAAGGTTCATCTGTGTTGCAGCATGTATCAGAATTGCCTTCCCTTTTAAAGCTGAATAGTATAAGTTTTAAAAGATAAGTATATTTATTTTCAACAAGGATTGTATCAGAATTTAGCAGGAAATCATGAAACAACATGATAAATACATAACCAGATATTATATTTCTTAATAAATGCATAACCCAATATTGTAATTTTTAACGTTTTGTCAAGATAATCTTATGCCATCAAATTAGTTTACCATTAATACTAGTTGTCTTTTGTTCAAAGAGAAATTTTCTGCTATTACAAGAATAGATAGGGTCAAAGAGAAGATCCAGGATCCACTGTGTTCTATATCAAGGAAGGATTTTTGGTATGTGCTGTCATCTGTATGGATTACATTGTGTTCAGTTTTATTAAATACCAAGTATTGTTTGATTTCAAATTTTAATAATACAGAGACTACTGAAGGGATGCACATTTTTCTATACATAACTTTTCAAGTCATAGATGTATTCATTTGCAGCTAAATATTTAAGATCCTATTTGTTTTAAGGTAGTGAGCTGACTGTTGTAAGAAAAGCATCCCTTTAAATTTTTTCCACATAGGTCATAAAATCACTTATTCATTCATGTCAACAAAATGTTATTGACTTCATGTATGCCAGGTTCTGCTGACTGGATGGGGATGAAGATGTTGATTGCAGACAAGTGAACAGGCCTGTCTTTATTGGACTTGCATTGTTCAGTTTTGTGAAAGTGGAAGTACACAGTGCCTTGGGGAGTTGGTGGGAGAGGCAAGCCAACTAAGACTTGGAGAGGAGGGAAGAATGTGTCACCAAGATCTCCCAGATACCCCAAATTCTTCAGGAAACATATTCTCCCTAGAACAGTTGACTCCCAGAAGAATAAACATTTTCATAGCACTTTAACATCACCTCTTATTTGTGAAATGAGTATTTTGTTAAAGGAGCAGCAGTTAATTTTTACCATGCCCAGCAACAAAAAATATCAGTAGTTTAAAAACTGTGCATATGAGAATGTGACCTTACTTAAAGAAAACTTATCTTAAAATAATAAATACTCAGTGTTATAAAGGAATGTTATGGGAATTTTTGTTTTAATATTACTTAATTTGGGTGTAAAAATGTTCTATGCATAGCTAATCAAGCTCAACAACTATTTCTAAGATTATTTTCAAATAAGCCACAGCTGAGATACCAGACATGCTGCTATTCTTTGTATAAAATCTTCTATTCTAATTTATTTTTTAACACTTTCATGACTTTTAATTTTGTTTACTTTCGCATCCTTTTTTTTTTTTAATTACTAAAGTAAAACACGCCAGACGTGATGTCTCATGCCTGTAACCCCAGCATTTTGGGAGGCTGAGGTGGAGGATTGGTTAAGCCCAGGAGTTCTAGCCTAGGAAACATAGTGAGACCTCATATCTACAAAAAAAAATCGGAAAGTTAGCCTGGCATGATGACACATGCCTGTAGTCTCAGCTACTCAGGAGGCTGAGGAGGAAGGATCACCTGGGCCCTGGAGGTTGAGACTGTGGTGAGCCATGATCATGTCACTGCATTCCAGCCTGGGCAACAGAGTAAAACTCTGATGAGAGAGAGAGAGAAAGAGAGACAGACAGACAGACACAGAGAGAAAGAGAAAAGAACAAACAAGCTAGTAACAGTGAAACAGAAGTAAATGAAGTAAAACATTACATTTCCTTCCTCTCTTCCCCTCCACCAATTTTACCCCCTAAAAGTAAGCACTGCAAGTTTAGTGTATCACCTTCTTGACCATGTAAACATCTGGACGCCAACTACTTACTTATGAGGGGACCCAAAAAATCCTGGAATTTGTTTATACAAAATTGTGTATTCTTTCATGTTTAAACTTCAGTTACCTTCAAAGCACTTTTCATTTGATGCAATACACCTATCAAGACACTATATCCACTGCTCAAACCCATTTTTGTGCTTGTCAATTTTGATGCCTTTTAGTGCCTCTGCCGTTTGTTGTTGTTGTTGTTGTTGTTGTTGTTTTACCTCTTCCACATTGACAAAACATTTCCCTTTGAGAATTTTCTTCATTCCAGTTAACAAAGTCACTTGGGGTGAGATTGAGTGAATAGGGAGGGTGGGGCACGGGGGTCATGGCTTTTTGGTCAAAAACTGCTGACCATTCAGTGCAGTGTGGGCAGGTGCATTGTTTTGGTGGAAGAACCAGTCACCTGTTTGCCACAACTCAGGATGTTTCTTTCACAAATCATGACACAACCTTCTCAAAACTTCCAGACAAAAACTTTGGTTGACCATTTGATTTGGAGGAACAAATTCCAAGTATATTACAAAGGCCCACCCTCCAAATGATAATCCCAGGGATTTTTTTGGTTCCTCTCATAGTTAAGAAGAGGAAGAGGGGGAAAGGAAAGAGAGAGGGGGAGATTGTGTGTGTTTGTATGAATGTGTGTGTGCATATGCTTACCTACACGTAGTTTCTAAAAATCAAAAAATTAAAGGGGGTACTCCATAATCATAGTCTATAGTATAGTTTGTTTTTCACTTAATGCAATGTGTTCTTAATCTCTTTTCATGTCAGTATGTTGAATTCTGCCTCATTCTTTCTAATGGCTGTGTACTTTTTCAGTTTGGATATAATTGTTCTCCTGTTTATTAACATTGATGGGTTGTGATAACATACTGCAATGAATGAATATACTTACATATGTGTTTTTGCAACTTGGCTAGTATTTCTGTAGGATAGATGCCTAGAAATGTGAGTGTGGAGCCATTTGCATATGATGTATTCATCATTTTAAGGCACTTTGATATATTTTACTAATTTGCTCTCAAACACTTGTATCTATTTACCAAAAATCTTATCACTTTAACACTAAATTTAACAATTGCGAACAACTTTTGCTAATCTAAGGTGAAAATGGAATGTCATTATTTTATTCCTAGACTGTCTTTTCATATATATGTGTTTATACATATATATAATTTATTCTCCAAATTTTCTCTTCATAGCCTATGTTTTATTAGAGTATTTGTCATATCATTATTGGTTTTAATAACTCTTTATACATATTACTCCTTCCTACTATGTAAGTTGGAAGTAGTTTACCATTTTGTTCTTTTTATTTTGTGTATATCAACTTTTGCCAAATTAAAGTTTTTAATTTTTATGTAGTCAAATCTGTCAGCTTTGTCCTTTATGGTCTCTGAGTTTAGTGTCATGATTATAAATGACTTCCAAATCCAAGGTTATGAAACTATTCACCTATTTATTTTTTCTTCTATTATTTCTAAATATTTATTATATTAAATTGTGAATGCATTTGAAATTTATTTTTGTGTAAGATATAAGAGTAGAAATCTAATTTTGGTTGAACAGTCAGTCCTTTAATCATTGTTTAGAAATGCACTGTGTATCACATGCTTCTCATTTGCGTAAGAGTCCTTGGACTGACTCATTAGTATTTTGAGTGCAGTTGCTTTAAAAGTTTAATTTTGGGAGAATTGGTCTCAACTTTTAGAGTTGGTTTGATCTAAATTAATCTCTTGTATTCAGCATATAGTTTGATTTTACTTCGGGATCATTCTGAGAGTCTTGCTTTTAATGGTTTTATATGACAATATATTGATCTGACAGATATGTTTAGTCTTAGTTCTGTCTTGTTTAATGTATTTTTATGCTTTTAGTACTTCTTAAGTAGTTTTTGCACTATGTTCATTGTTCGCACTACCTTGCTTTGTTGATGTTTTCCTGCTGATGATTTGAACATTTACCATTTTTTCCTAGTAGTTACTTTTGTAACTATAACTTTAAATTCCCTCTCTTTTATCACTTAATTTTTGGTTAGTTATGTTACTGTTATTAGTTTTTCTAGTGATATTTCAGTTAGGATTATGTTTGGTTTTTATAGAATAGAACTCCAGTATCAATGTCTTAACCAAATTGAGATTTCCTTTTCTCTTAAAATGAATGGTGCAGAGTTTAGCAGTCGAACTGATTTTGTAGGTGCACAGTGATCATTAGTGTCCCTGGCCATTGGTGCCCTCCCACCTGGCTATTCTTGGCTTGTGACTTTTGTGCTCATGCTTGCCTTGTGGTCACATGATGTTGCACCACTCCTGATCTCTCATCTGCATTCAGACAGGAAGAAAAAAAAGAGGAAAAGGAAAAAGTATGCCTATATTGGGGAAGCAAAACTTTCCTAGAAACCCTCAACTTACGTCTCATTGATCAGAACTAGTTCACATGATCACTCCTTGCTGAATGTGGAAAATAAAACAAAGAATATATATTAAGATAATTTTACCAGACCAAGTAAAAGTTATGGTCAAAGACACTAATTTTAAAATACTTTCTGTAGTAGGCAGAATCATGCCCCACCAATACCCCCAAAGATGTCCACATCCTAATACCTACACTCATATTCCCCCTTTCAGTTTTTGTACAAAAATTCTATGCTTATAAGTAAAAGGAATCTTTTCCAGATGAACTTTTAGTGTTGACTAGGGACTAGGGGAATAGATAACATAGCCGGGAGTTTGATTTTAGATCTGTCCGTGGAAATTCAGTTCTAGGCCAGAACTAGATCTCCCAAGATCCATAGGGAAGCCCCAGTCAATCAGGTGTGTGTGTGTGTGTGTATACACATATGTATATGATGTGTCTGTGTGTGGGTGACTTATTTTTACTTCTCTTCAGCTAGCAGAGATTGGCAGTTGTAGGGCACTTGGCCACCTCTTACTTTTCTACCACAAGTATTACTTCTTACTTACTTGTAATTCTTTTTTTTTTTTTTTTTTTTGAGTTGGAGCCTCACTCTGTCACCCAGACTGGAGTGCAGTGGCCACTCTCAGCCACTGCAGCCTCGACCTACTAGGCTCCGACTATCCTTCCGCCTCAGCCTTCCAAGTAGCTGGAACTACAGACGCACGCTACCATGCCTAGCTTATTTTTTGATTTAGTGTAGAGATGAGGTCTCACCAAGTTGCCCAGGCGGGTCTCGAACCCACGGGCTCAGGCAATCCACTCACCTCAGCCTCCCAAAGCACAGGATTACAGGCTGAGCCACCAAGCCTGGCTTTTACTTGTAATTCTTAAACACACTATATTTTATGTATGCATTCATTCATCCATTTATTTTAGTTTATTGATATTAGAATATTCCTATAAGTTAAACAATGAAAATGATGGCTATACTAGACATATAAGTGACTAATTATGCCTGCCTACCACCTACACTCTTTTTGTTCCAGCTTTTTTGAGGTATTACTGACAAATAAAAATTTTATTTGTACATTGTACAAATTTTAAGATGTACATTGTGATGTCTTGATTTATATGTACATTGTGAAATGATTACCGCAATAAGGTAATTAACTTATACATCATCTTACGTAGTTACCATTTTGTGTGTGTGTGTGGGGCAAGAATACTTAAGATCTGTTCTCTTAGAAAATTTCAAGTATGCAATACAGTATTGTTAACTATGAGGGAGACCACCCAAGGAAACCAAAATTATCTTTTGGAGGGCAGACCCCATGTAATAGTATACTTGGAATTTGTTCCTCTGGATCAAATGATCAGCCAAAGTTTTTATCTGGAAATTTTGAGAAGGTTGCATCAGATATGTGGAAGAAATGTCCCAAGTTGTGCCAAACCGGTGACTGATTCTTCTGCCATGACAATGTACCTGCCCACACTGCACTGAGCATTCAGCAGTTTTTGATCAAAAATGACATGACTCTCATGCCCCATCCTCCCTATTCACCCAGTCTTGCCCCAAGCAACTTTTTTTGTTTCCCTGGATGAAATAAGTCCTCAGAAGGAAACATATTTCTGATGTGGAAGGCGTGAAACCAAAAATGGCAGAAGTACTCAAAGGCTTCAAAACTGACGAGTTCAAAACCAGATTTGAGCAGGAGAAAAAGCATCTCGATAGGTGTATTGCATCAAAGGGAGAGTACTTTGAAGGTGACTGAAGTTAAAACATGTAAGAATAAATGCACAATTCCAGGTTTTGTGGGGTCCCCCTCACATAGTTGCTATGCCATACATTAGATCTCTAGTATGTATTCATCTGTAACTGAAAATTTGTACCGTTAACAATATCTCTTGACCTCTTATAACCACCACTCTCTCTGTTTCCATGAGTTCAACTTTTTAGATTCCATATTGTAAGTGAGATCATGCAGTGTTTGTCTTTCTATGTCTTACTTATTTCACTTAGTGTAATATCCTCCAGGTTCATTCATATTGTCACAAATGGCAGGATTTTCTTGTTTAAAACTGAATAGTATTCCATTGTGTGTGTATATTTGTATGTGTGTGTGTATCACATTATCCATTCATTTGTTGACTGACACTTTGGTTGTTTTTTTCCCATATCTTGACTATTATGAATAATGCTACAATGGACATGGGAGTGCAGATACCCCTTCAAGATAGTGCTTTTATTTCCTTTGGCTATCTACCCAGAATTGAAATCACTAGGTTATATGGTAGCTCTGTTTTTAATTTTTGAAGAACCAATATACTTTTTTCCATAATGACTGTACCAGTTTACATTCTCACCAGCAGTATGCAAGGGTCCCCTTTCCTCTACATACTCGTCCTACTCCTTTTTAAGAGAACCTGCTCTGCTATGGCCTTGCTGAGCAGTGACCATGTTTTGAACCACTTGATTCTTGTCTTTCATCTCTCACCCTGCCACATCTGAGATAGGACTTGATCCAAAGATGGCCAACCTGCGCGCTTACCAATGATCCAGGGCTTCATTTGAAGTTTAACTCAGTTCGTTTTAAGAATTATGCATATTTTCTAGGTTCAATTCAGGGTCAGTCATGTGTTAGTTGTATAACCTTAAGCACATTTCTCCAGGTTCACCATGCCTCAGTTTCCTTCTCTATAAAAGATTAGATCCCATATGTTAGTTTTGAGAATTAAAAATAGTTTACATTAAGCCCTTAGAATAGTATCTGAGCCGGGCTCGGTGGCTCAGCCTATAATCCCGCTCCTTTGGGAGGCTGAGGTGAGTGGATTGCCTGAGCCCGTGGGTTCGAGACCCGCTTGGGCAGTGAGACCTCATCTCTACAATAAATCAAAAAATCATCCGGGCGTGGTAGCGCATGCCTGTAATTCTGGCTACTTGGAAGGCTGAGGCGGAAGGATCGCCAGAGCCCAGCAGGTCGAGGCTGCGGTGACCAGGAGCGGCCACTGCACTCCAGTCTGGGCGACCAAGTGAGACTCCAACTCAAAACAACAACAACAACAAACAAACAAACAAAAAAAGAATAGTATCTGGCTCATACTCAAAGCTCCATAAATGATAGCCACTGTTATTATTCTATTAGGAATTTGGAATTAAGAAACTGAATGACTAAATTATTAATAGAAACTAAAGAAGGAGTGTCATGAGATGGAATAATGGTTCTTATTCCTTTCTGAGGTAATTGTCCTCCTGAGAATATGATGAAAGTTTGAACATTTCCTGCAGACAAATACATAAGCATATATAAACACGCCCAGGATCAAAGTTGAAATCACCTGAAAAAGAAAACGATGGGAGGGGTTACAGCAAGTCAAAGCCACATGCAAGGCAGATGTATGAGGGAACAGAAACTACCATCAAAACAAGGGAAGTGCTTAGTAAAGGGAGGGAAATGGATTGAATGAAAAGATAAACAGAGCTGTGAGATAGCCCTTCGGTTCTGGGACCAGTGATTTCTACCCCACAATTTCTGTGAGTTCCCTGTTTGTGTGTCCTCACAGCAAACGTCTCTCACATAACCAAGCTGGCATAACCCTCCTGTCTTCCAACCAGACTATCCAGACCAAAAAGAAAAAGAAAAAAGAAAAAATGATGAAACTGACTTATATGATCAAGAATTGTTGCTGTGTCATTTCAGATTTCTTTTAGCCAACATTATGAAGTTTTCCTGTGATGTGATTATATCAATAGCAAATGTTTTCAGAATAAAGTGAATAAACAGCTGTAGTTACTTTTCAGTGACTGCTAACTTCCTTTTTTGTAGGTTGAACACTTTCCAGGCATATCTTTCTTTCTTTTTTTTTTTTCAATATTCCAGTTTTAAGGAAGAAAAAGCAAGGATGAGGTAACATCAACCTCTCTAATAGAATTCTTTTATTTTGGTTAATTTTTCAAATTTTTTGAGCTAAAAATGAAGCAGAACATTATAAGAGTATGTAGACGAAAAGGATCTTAAGAATTTTCCAGTTCCATCACATCTTTCAGAAATAAAAAGAACTGGACCCCAGTATTGTATTGCATAAGGTTATTGGTACTCACAATAACCTTAGGTGGTAGTGCTTTCTCTTACAGATGAGGATATAGGCTTAGAGAGAGCTAACTCATTGCCCAGGATCAAAGATACAGAAGTGATGTAATCGGGATAAACCAGGTTTTTCTGGCTACAAAGCATACACTGTGATGTTTCCTGGGACTCTAAAATTAAAGCTGGAGAAGGATGTGGTTTTCACTTTAAATTTCTTTCTCCCATTGGTCTGTTTCTCAGCACTTATTCTAGAAAAGTAGACTGGAAACTTACAAGGCCTACTTTTTGACTGTTGAGCTGGATGGGTCTTGAATGTCCATCTAGTATCTGCTTTCATCGAGTGTAGTCTCAACTGGTTAGAGATCTTCCCACTGAGCTGGAACTACTATTGAATACTTAGCCAACCTTCCATACAGAGGCCTTCACATGGGAACCAGCGGTGGTGGGGAGGATAGTCAGAGACTGTAGGGGCAGCAGTGAACCAAGCATCACTAATACTCATTTACAGAATATTTACAGGATAGGGCTGTGGTTGTGAGCACTGGCTCTAGAAGTAGACTGCTTGAGTAAATCCCAACTTTTTAATGTAATGCTTGTAGAGCAAGTACCTACTACCTTTTTTTTTCTTTTGAGTTGGAGTCTTACTCTGTGACCCAGGTTGAAGTACAGTGGCACGCTTGTGGCCACCACAGCCTCAACTTGCTGGGCTCAGGCAATCCTTTCACGTAGCTGTAATTATAGGCACATGCCACCATGCCACCATGCCCAATTTTTTATTTATTGTAGCGATGAGGTCTCGCCAGGCTGCCCAGGTTGGTCTCAAACCTGTGACCTCAGGCATTCCTCTCACCACGGCCTCCCAAAGTGCTGGGATTATAGGCATGAGCCACCATACCCAGCATTACCTACTACCTCTTAAAGTCCCAGTTTCTTTATCTGTAACGTAATAGTTTTGTTTTTTGTTGTTGTTTTTTTTAAGTATGACCTCATAGGGTTGTTGTGAGGATTAAATGTGATATGCATGTAAACGACTTAGCTTGGCATGGTAATACTCAGTATTGGCTATTATTTATTATACTACTTGAACATGGTTTAAAGAAAAAGCAAGGAAGAAACAACATCAACCTCTCTACTAAAACCCTTTTATTTTAGTTCATTTTAACTTTTCAAACTGAAAACGAGTTGTAACTTTATAGGCTTTTATAGCTGGGAAAGATTACTTTCCTTGAAGATGGCAACCCCTGTGTTTAGCTGACAAAACCAATTTTTAAACTGCAGTCATTTTATGAGTATAAAATATTAGTTTCAAAATGCATAAAATGTATATGAAATTTATGACTACAATGAAAAGAGGTAGAAATATGTTTTTGTTCCAAGTTGTTTTGTTGCTAAACCATTAAGTAATCTGGCTGTTATTTTCCTGTTTCTTGGCAGCATAGAGAAGCATCAATCCCCTTATTTTTTAGAAATACATAAAGTTTGTAGATTTTGAAATGTAGTAGTATACTATGTGAAGTATTTAGCAGATAAATACTATTTTTATCTTGTTTATAACAGTATATCTAGTGTTTCACTAAATAAAAAATCGAGACACAAATAGTTACTTGCCTAAATTACATAGATGCATTGTGATAATTTTTCCTAACTAAAAAGTTTTTATGGTATGGTTTTTCTTGCCATTTATCGTTTCTCCTTTTTTAGTTAAAAATACTAAATTTGGATGTGGAGAAAAAGGAACACTTCTATAATGCTGGTGGGAATGCAAATTAGTGCAACCTCTTTGGAAGACAATGTGGCGATTTCTGAAAGAACTAGAAATTGACCTTCCATATGACCCAGCGACTCCCCTATTGGGAATATACCCAGAGGAACTCAAATCATTCTACAAAAAAGATACCTGCACATGTATGTTTGTTGTAGCTCTATTTACAATAATAAAAACATGGAACCAACTATGTTGACCATTGAAGCTGGACTGGATAAAGAAAATGTGATTCATATACACAATGGAATATTATGCAGTCATAAAGAAGGGCAAATATATGGACTTCACAGCAACTTGGATGGATCTGGAGCTGATCATACTCAGTGATCTATCATAGAAACAAAGAACAGAGTACCATATGTTCTCACTCATAAGCGAACCTTGAACAATTATAATACTATAAGAAAGTGTTTGGCAACGTTCGGCGATAACTATCAGGGGAGGGTGATTGGCAGTTGAGGGAAACTGCTAGGTGAGGGAAGGGCATATCTCATCAACAAGGGTACCTGCATAATCAATGTTTGTATACCTAACCCTGAATTGTACCCCACATCTTTATAATAAAAAATCTAAGTTTTTATTATTTTGTAAAAATCTCCAAAAAGAGACTATATTATATTTGAGGAAAGACTAAATTCTGTTTTGTTTTTTTCTTTATTTTAAAGGTGTGGGTATGATTCAGGATTAGTATACAAATGTTCATTATGCAGGTACCCTTGTTGATGAGGTGTGCTCCCTACCCTGGCAGTTTCCCTCAACTGCCAATCCCCCTCCCCAGCAGTTTCCCACTACTGCCAATCCCTTTCTTATTATAATTGTTCAAGGTTCACTTATGAGTGAGAACATATGGTACTCTGTTCTTTGTTTCTGTGATAGATCACTGAGTATGATAGACTCTAAATCCATCCAAGTTGCTGCAAAGTCCGTATGTTTGTCCTTCTTTATGGCTGCATAATATTCCATTGTATACATGTACCACATTTTTTTATCCAGTCCAACTTTGATGGACAGCATGGTTGGTTCCATGTTTTTGCTACTGTGAATAGAGTTGCAACAAACATGTGTGTCCAGGTGTCTTTTTGGTAGAATGATTTGAGTTCCTCTGGGTATATTCCCAATAGGAGGATTGCTGGCTCATATGGAAGGTCAATTTCTAGTTCTTTCAGAAGTCGCCACACTGTCTTTCAAAGAGATTGCAGTAGTTTGCATTCCCACCAGCAATGTAGAAGGGTTCCTTTTTCTCAGCATCTGTTGTTTGTTTTATTAGTGATGGCCATCCTCACTGGGGTTAGGTGGTATCTTGATGTGGTTTTGATTTGCATTTCCCTGATGATGAGTGAGGCTGAGTACTTTTTCATGTGTCTGTTGGCTGCCCATATATCTTCTTTTGAGAAGTGACTATTCATGTCTTTTGCTCCCTTTTTAATGGGGCTGTTTATTTTTTTTCCTTTCGGCACATTTGAGTTCCTTGTAGATCCTAGATGTCAGGCCTTTGTCAGATATACAGTTGGCAAATATTTTTTCCCATTCTGTGGGCTGTCTCCCCATACTCTTGATGGTTTCTTTTGCTTTGCAGACGCTTGTCAGTTTGATGAGATACCACTTGTCTATCTTATCTCTTGAGGTATGGGCACTTGGGGTTTTGATCAGGAATCGATCAAATTTCCATAAGGGTGTCTCCTGCATTTTCTAAGATTCTTATAGTTTGAGGTTTTACATTTAGGTCTTTGATCCATTTAGAGTTAATTTTTGTGTATGGTGATAGGTAGGGGTACTGTTTCAATCTTCTGCACGTGATCAGCCAGTTTTCCCAGCACCATTTGCTGAATAGGTTCTCTTCTTCCCAGTAGTTATTGGAGGCTTTGTCAAAGATGAGCTGGTTGAGAAACTGAGGCTTTGTTTCCAGAATCTCTATCCTGTTCCATTGGTCCATATGCCTGTTCTTGTACCAATACCAGGATGTTTTGATTATTGTAGCCTTATAGAGAAGTTTGAAGTCTGGAAATGTAATACCTCCTGCTTTGTTTCTTTTGTTAAGGATTGTTTTGGCTATTTGTGGTCATTTATGTTTCCATATGAATTTCTGTATTGTCATTTCCAGATCTGAGAAGAATGATATGGGTAATTTAATGGGGGTTGCGTTGAATTTGTAGATTGCCTTTGGTAGGATGGACATCTTGACAATGTTGATTCTCCCTATCCATGAGTATAGAATATTTTTCCATTTATTTGTGTCTTCTTGGGTTTCTTTGAGCAGTGTTTTGTAGTTCTCATTGTAAAGGTCTTTTTACTGAGGTATTTCATTTTTTTGTTGTTATGAATGGGATTGTGCTTTTTATTTGGTTCTCTGCCTGCTTGTTGTTGGTGTATAATAATGCAATTGTCTTTTGCATGTTTATTTTGTACCCTGAGACTTTGCCAAAGTCCTTTATCAGTGCAAGCAGGTTTTTGACAGATTCTTTTGGATTTTCGAGGCATAGGATCATATCATCAGCAAAGAGGGATAACTTGACTTCCTCTTTTCCTATTTGGATACCCTTGATCTTCTCTTGTCTGATTTCTCTAGCTAGAACTTCCAACACAATGTTGAACAAGAGGGGTGAGAGTAGGCAGCCTTGTCTTGTTCCAGTTTTCAGGGAAAATGTTTCCAGTTTCTGTCCCGTTAGCAATTTGCTAGCTGTAGGTTTATTGTAGATGGTGCTTACTATTTTGAGGTGTGTTCTTTCTATACCTAGGTGTTTGAGGATTTTTATCAAGAAGGGATGCTGTAGATCCTGTTTTTTATGATGAAGACGGATTAAGGTCTTGATATTAAGTTTTAAACTCATATTTAATGTTACATCCAGGAATTTTTCCTAATATCCACAATTGAGGTAAGTACACCCATTTATTAGATTTAAACCACTTAATATAAAAACAGTAAAGTAACTTAAGGCAAATACATAATATATGTACTTTTGAAGAAAAATTATATTCAAATATTTTTTTCTCTTACCTAATATTTGAAGATATTCTTAGAGAGTCCCAGTCTATTGCAAACTTGATAAGTTAGGAGCAAACTGAATTATTTAAAATTGAGTTTTATTTATTTATTGGTTACATAATCTTTTTATTTCTATTTTTTTAAACATAAATTTTAGTAAGTACCTGTAGTTCCAGCTGCTTGGAAGGCTGAAGCGGAGGGATTACCTCAGCCCAGTAGTTCAAGGCTGCTGTGGCCGTGAGCATGCCATCACACTCCAGCCTGGGCAACAGAGTGAGACTCCAATTCAAAAAATAATAACAATTTTAGTAAATAAATAAATCTTTAGTGTAAAGCTTTGTAATTATTACATCTATTATCAAGGTACTTATCCAGCATCCTTGAAAACTCTCTTGTGCTCTCTCCTGGTTAATATTCTCCAAATTTTGATTGCTTTTGAGCTTGACATAAATGGAATTATATTTTGTGCTCTTTTGTGTTTGGTTTTCTTTTGCTCAATATTATTTATATGAGATTCATCAATATATTTGCATATATCAGAAGCTTATTATTGCCAAGTTGTATTTCATTGTATGAATATAATCCATTTTATTACATATATTTATCTATTCAACTGTGGATAGACATTTGTCATTCCCAGGTTTTGATCATTATATATAAAGCTTCTGAGATTTTTGTAATACATATTTTATTTCAAAGATGTGGGGTACGATTCAGGATTAGGTATACAATACAAGTGGATATCATACAGATAAAATTTGGGTCTCCCTTTGGTCCCCACTTTGCCTGGTTTGAGATCAGGTACCCTAATTGATGTTGTGTCCCCACCCCCACCCAGGCAATATTCTGCTACTGCCAATCCCTTTCTTATAGTTAAAATTAAGTTTTAATAGTGCTACAGCAGTTAGCTGGGGAAGGAAACCAAAATAAGTACTTAAGTGATTTCAAGGTTCAAGACCAAAAGTAATAATTAATATTGGACTAAGTTTCCAATTTTTCCCTTGGTGTGGAATGCCAACCCTCCCTCTTCAGCTGTCTAAACTTTATGCATCCTTCTGGCTCTGCTTTTGTTTCAGGGAAGCATTCCCTAAACTGGTTTGGTCTTGTGTTTTATACTATGTTAGCACTGTGCTCTCCTATATCTCAAGTTTTTCAGAATTGTAATAATATTGCTATTTGTAATTTAAAAAGCAACATAAAACTATATTCCTCATTTGACTTTAAGTTCTATCAGGGCAGAAACCAACTGTATCTTTTTCACTACCAGACACATAGACTTGGTGTTAAGCATCACGCTAGACCCATAGACATTCTCAATAAATATTTATTGGCTGATGGATGAATAGATTTCTTGTTTAGGCTGTCATAGCTAGGAGATGTTGAAAATAATCTACTGGCTCCTTCCTGTAGGATTTCAGATCATATTAGTTGCTACTAGGTCACCATGAGTTAAGGATTTGTTTAGCTTTGCAAGCCCAGAAATTTAATTTTGTCATTTTGATAATCAGAGTTGTCATTTTGTTAATCTAGTAAACAAGTTTATAAGAAACTAATGCGTGTGCCAGAGTACAACCTTCAAATTTACAAAGGAAATGTATCTAAGAACTGGGATTTGTGATCTGTACAGGTGTGATGGAGACAGCAGTCACTTAATAACCTTGTAATTCTCTACATTTCCTAGCCTGACTTGCTGTTAGTTTGGGACCACATGACTAGTATTGGCCAGTGAACTCTGCGCAAAGTGATGTGTGTCACTTTAGGGCCGACTTCTTTCAGAGCCCGTGTATTTTTATTGTTTCTTTTTCCTTTGCTACGGCATGTGTTTTTTTAGGTCACATGTTCTAGTTGGTATAGCTACAAGATTGAAAAGGATCTTGTAGATATACCAACTGCCTGACCAGGATTGGACTTACATGAGCAAGATGTTGGCCACTGAGATTTCAGGGCTTTTTTGTTCCACAGCATAACCTAATATTATCCTGATTAATAAAATAGAGAACTTTTTCTTGGTTTACAGATTTCCTTTTTTCTTTTTTTTAATCAATATTTTTTATTTTGATATTGTGGGGTACAGTTAAGGGTTAGGTATACAAATATGCTTCGTTCAGGCACCCTTGTTGATAAGGGGTATCTCCCCATGCCTGACAGATATTGACTACCGTTAATCCCACCTCCCTTTCCCTCCCCCCCATAGTTTCCCACCACTGTCAGTCCTTTTCTTATAGTACTATGATGGATGTTCAAGGTCCGCTATATGAGTGAGAACATGGTTTACAGATTTTCATTCAGAGAAGCAAATTGCAAATATGGAGGCTGTTTCTTAGGACAACTCTCCATATTTGGAGCTTTTTTGCTTCCTTGAAATTAAACTATGCTTTAAAAAATACGAATAAGAGCTAACATGAAAATTTAAAATATTTAAGTAATTAATATTCATTAACTGGGATTTTGCTGTACTTTAGAAATAGTACTCATGACTCTTATTGAACTGCTAGGTTGGAGTGATTTTTGATATCTTCTTGGTGAATGCAACTTCCATAAATCAATATCTTTAAAATCTTGGTTTTTTTCCCCTGAAGTTTGTATATTTCACAATTAATCTTTTAGCAGTAGTTTATGCAATAAAATGGATCTCTTAGGAGATAACTTTTTTCCTTTTTTCTTCAGAATTATATTTGAGCACTCAAATGTCTATTTTCTTCAAGATACTTTTAAGCTCTGAAAAGATGAATAAGTCATATTTTTGTCCTCAGAATTTTACCATCTATAGCAGAGATTGCTAACTATTCACCAAAACTTATTTCCTGTTCTGTTTGGGTGTAGTCTCCCTTGCCAGTTATATGTGTCATGTGACTGAGTACTCACTAGTGGAATATTTGAGGTCTAACCACTTCTAGGTCTCACTCATAAAAGCCTCCCATTTAAAAAAAAAAATTACAAAACACTCCCATGTGACTCTCCATTCTCTGTCTTCTTCTTTTGGCCGCTTATTGATCCCTGGGGTGACTTGAAGTCATGTGTTGAAGATATAAGACTTTCTGTCAGATAGGTCACTAAATGATTGCATGGGTCAAAGACCCATTCTCTCTCCCCCAGAAACATTTGTATTGGACTCCTGTGGGTAACAAATCAACTTCTTGTGTTAAGCCACTGAACGTTTGGTGTTTATTTGTTATTGCAATTAGCATTACCCTAGGCACCCTTTAATAGGTAATATAGCAATTCCAGAGTAAATATTTAAATTTTCAATAATAATTTATGTCTTAATTTGTAATGCATTCCACTTAGAAGAAACAGAGTTTCATTTTAAATAGTCTGTTAAATCTTTGTCTTCTTTCATTTTTAAAAATTACATGGGTCTTCCTTTGACAGCCAACAAATGGCTACTTTGATTAAATAGGCCCTTATCCTCCTTTCTCCCACATCATTTTATTGGGACGCATTTCTGTGTATACAAATCCAGACAGCACTTACTCTTATTTATACGCACAATGGGAGAAAAGGAAGGAATGAATTTAAAATGTCTGCACAAAAGTCATTTTTATGTGACTAACCTGAACTCTGGCAGGTCACTTTTCTAAAAAGTTTTTCTGCCTTGAGAAATTTATCAGCATGTAAAAGCTACTTGGTATTCACCTTTCCACCTAATGCCCAAGTCAGAAATCTAGTTATTCTTGATTAATATCTCTTCTCACCATCTTTATCCCCTTATGGTCAGTTACCAGATGAGGTCAATCTAGCCTCCGAAATAACTTTTGAAGTGACTCCTACAGTGCTCCTGTTTAGGTGTCTATTCAGTGTGCCATGGATGCAGCTGGTCTCATAGCTCTAGTCTTAGTACTTCATGCCGTAGCTAGAACTTCTTAACATGACTTGGAAGGCCCTGCATCAGCAACGATCAATTCTCCTGTCTTCTGTCTACTATCTTTCCTTCCCTTTACCTCCACGATCTTCACTCTGCCCAGTGCTTCAGGCTTACTGAACTTCTTTTCATCCTTTAAACATGCCTTACACTTTCTTCTATTACCTCTATTCCTGCTGTGACCTCTGTGTGAAACATTCTTCCCACTCCTCCTCTACCCCATCACCTCAATAATCCCTACCGATCCTTTCATTCTCAACTTCTGGGATCACCTTCTCAGATCCTTGAAGTCTGGGTTAACTGCTCTTCGTTTGTACTGTAATGTATAACCCTGCAATTTCCAGTATTATAATAGCTTTGTTGCTGTGCTTTCCTTTTATTTGTCTGTGTCCCCTACTAGGCTGTCTGGAGGATCATAGACCATAGTTATATTAAGCACCATTGTATCTGAGCCCTTAGCATGTTGCCCAGTATAATAAATATTTGTTAGATAAATGAGTAATAGGAGAACCCAGTCATTCTCAAACTTGTCTGTAGAGTGATATTTGAGGATATCCTAAAGAAGACTGAAATCAGTGCCAGAATGTCTTTCCAAGTATTAGGAAATCATTAGTGCTAGAGACCATTTGCAGGAGAAATTATTGAATGCTGGATACACGTTGGAGGTTGAACTCACAGGATTTGCTGATTTGGATGATGGGTGTGGATGACTGCATGCATGCAAGTTATATTTGCTTCATGAAGTTGTTCATGTAAAGATAATGTCACTATTATAGTTAAGGTTATTGCGAGAATTGAATAACTTACTTATAACTAGGAATAAAGTTCCTACCTAGCCTAGTGCTTGGCATTTTGTAGGTACTCAGTAAATATGATTTTCCTATTTGTAAGTGACTCAGTATCTTGTTAAGGCATGGAGGCTGAATGCATTGTAACATGCTGCTTTTCGTAAGCAAAACTGTGCAGCAGGTGAAGTTGGTACCCTGTGACTGCAGGAGCTTTTGCAGTCTACTACTCCTACACAGAATCCAGTAAGCTGTCTCTGGAGCAGTAGCTCTTGCCTTGACCTGATACTCTAGTTGCCACTCCAGCTCCCTCACATGGAAAGTTTATTACTATCCTGCCTTGTTCTTTCCCTCCAGTTGAAGCTTCCTCCCCTCTCCCCACTCCCCACCCCCGAATTTTCATACTTTATGTCTGTTTCCCTGAATGCTGCCAGTTGCAACTCCTACATTCTCTTCTCCCGACTTAAGCATAGGTAGCACAGCATAAAGAGTTAAGTGCCCTTACTCTGCTGACAGACTGCTGGGTTTGAATCATGGCACTACTACTACCTTGGCCTTTATAACCTTTGGCAAGTTACTAGACCTTTCTAGTCCTCATTTTTGCTTTATGAGGTAAAATGGGAATGGAAACTCTTAGAACTGTGAGAATAAAAGAGATAATTATTTTAAGACATTTGAGATAGTGCCTAGCAGGTAAAAACTACTGAATAATTGTTTGCCATCATAAGCCATAATCAGACCTGGTGACCAGCCACTTTCATGTAGCTCTAGATAGCCCTTCTGCACTCACTCTCGCACTCCTATCCTCTCACCCATCCTTTGACTTTGTTTCCACTCAGATGCCCCACAGTAAACTCAAATGGAATCAACTTCCCTGTTAAGCTAAGCTTATCTCCTTTTGTAGCAGAATGTGTTGGTTGCAAGTAGTAGTGACTTAAACCACAAAGAAAGTTATTTCTCTCCTGTAACAAGAAGTCTAGAGGCAGAATGGATCCAGGGTAGGATAATTCAGTTTCTCAGTCATGTCTTCAAGGACCCACATCCTTTCCATTTCTTCATTGTTTTGACTTGTCCTTTTAGGCTGACTCTCCTCTCCTCAAGATGAAAATTCAGACAAAATGTGCGTATGAAAATCTTCAAAAGGATTTCCCCTCATCTTTACTCAGGTCCAAGGAAACCTTCCTAATCTGCTCAGTGACAAGGACTGGGACTCCCAGTTTTAGCTTAGACTAACCAAGGTTTATTCTCCTGAAGCCAGGGATAAGATTCCATTTCCAGAGCACATAGGTGGGTTAGGGGTGAACACCTGAAAAGCAGCATCAGGACTTTACTGGCAGAGGAGGGGAGTTGGGGGTGACTGTGAGTGGAAGATATACAGTATCTGCTTTGGGGCTTGAAATATTTCATAATTAGAAGGAAAAAATATAAAACTGAAGAACTGGGAGTCATACTGAAGCTAGACAAACTAGGTAGCAGGTGTTATAGAAAATCAACTCAAACCAAGGAACAGGGCTGGAGTGGAGGGGATGGATTTGCAAGATATACCTCAGTAACTGGATGAGGGGACGGGAAAGAAGGGGCACACTTGGTTTCCAGTTTTTGATTGGGTAAGTGGATAACCATTCATGGAGATGAGGAAGACAACAGGATGAGTAGGTTTAATTGGTAGGAGTTTAACTGAGTTAAGTTTTAAACAGGTTGAGTCTGAGGTGCCTAGTGAGACATATTATTGTGGAAATATTCTATAGGCAGTTGGAAGAAATGTTTGAAACAGAAATGTAGATTTTATAATCCTGTCCTTTTGAGGGCAAAAGATTATTCTGCTTCTTCATTCTTGATACTATCTCCTAGTCTCCTTCAAGTCTTCCTTATCCTTTATTGCCTCTTTCGGGTCAATAGTTTTCTCTCTCTTTTCTTAAGGAATGTTCTAACTTTTGGTGAAGCCATTGCTTCAGTTGCTGTCTGCCTGCCAAGCTTTCAGTGTGAAGCTATGAGGCAAGTAACCAAAACCCATTAAAATTAATTCAGAATTTTTTCAAAAGTAATTTGTTGATCTTCTTTTTGAAGGCTCATAAAATTATTAAATTATAAAAACACAGAAACAACTCCCAAAACAAAATACCTCCATCCTAAGCCTAGGAAATTGTGATAAGTGGAGCATTTTTCAAAAGCATGTTAAGAGTTAGAGACTTGCCTTCCCGAAAATAGTTCCTGAAAATTATAAACATAAGAATCAGAGATTAGGAATTTTTTCAATCATTTGCCATTTAGACCTAAATCACCTGGAAAATTCAGCCAGCACATTCCATCTGGTACACGTCCAGTATCTGTACCTTTCCTGGGCCTGTGACCTCTAAATTTCAAGGTCGCCCTTAGAACTCTTTGTATCTGCCCTTCTTTTCTCTTGTCAGCTGCTCTCCAGTCTCTCCCTTCCTCAACCTTCCTGCCTGTTGTCTGGGCACTCTTCATGTGCAGTCCCTTGTCAATGGGCTCCTGACTCATGCTGCCTACCAGTCTTCCACTGCTTCTCTCCAGTGTTTTCACACCTTCTAGCCACATCCTTCTCCTAACTGCTTCCCACTCACCCCTCAGGATCACCTGCAGTGACTGCTTTTGCTTTGTCCTGACTGCTTACCCTCACTCTTTACTTAGCACATTCCTACTGCCTTTAGGGACAGAGGAGGCACTAAAATTTTGTAACCTAAAAATAAGATGTTTAAACTGCCTGAAACGCTACAGTGTAGTCTTTACCTTTTATTAATATATATTAAAACAGTCGAATTATTGTATGTTAATTTTTGTGAGTTTTTTCCAATCTGGTGTAAATTGACTCTGTAAAATCCACCATGAAAATAAACTAAGGTTTGAGAAATCTGAGTTGTGCAACTGTTAGTTTGCCTTAAATGAAATTAATGTATAGCTTTACTATTTATGTGTATATATAATATGTACAGAGAGCAAAGAGAATTGCAAAATTCACCTATACTATTTAGTTAAACCGTATGTGTTGCCAGTTTTATAAAATAGGAAATACCACTCACCATTTACTCTGCACCACTCCTTTCCTGAGTATGCTGGAGCTAAAGGGCAGGCAGAGAAATAAGCAACTCATTCACAGTGGACAAGCAAGGAACTGACTAGCATTGCCTTAGAAAGCCAAGCTCCCTTTGAGCTATAAAAATACAGTAACAGATGACATAATCCCTACTCCTAAGAGACTAAGAAAAATATTTTTAATGTATATTAATCTCTTTAGGTATTCAAAATATGAAGGTTCACCTTTACAGTTACTGTACTCTTTCTACAAAGCCAGACATTCTAATTTACTAAAGAAATATATGTTAAATATACATTTAAAAAATAAAGTTAAGCTCTAATTGAAAAAGCAAACAGCATAGCACCTTATATAGGGTGGGATAAGGTTACTTTTATAATCATAAGCCTCTTCCTGTTACCAGATTTCATCCCTGCATTTGCCTATAGCCTGAAAATAAAGATTGTAAAAGGCCCTAAAGATAAGGTTTGAACAACTATGTCTATCAGGGAAAATGCTGAAACCTGTGGCAAGAGCACATAGCCTTTGGAAAAGCTTTTCCAGAAATCAGATTCAAGATCAATGCTTCTTTGGACCAGTCCAACCCAATGAGCTACTACCTCAACCTGGGTTAGACTATCCTGTAAATGTCAGCTTTTTAAGGTAGTACTTTTTTTTCAAAGAATTATTTTGGTTTTGAAGTTATTTGTTTTTATCTATAAATGCTGTCTAATTTTGATTATTTTATGGTTTCATTAGTTGGTTATCTCTGCAAATAACACACTTCACCATCAGTTTTGGCTCAAAACCAGACTCAATATGAGGAAATTCTACCTCTGAGTAAAAGCTAGTATAAACTCTTTTGGTCTTCATTTCTCCAGACCTGCTTCCATCATCATAATTTGGTTCACTATGATTAACTTAGAAAAGATGTGTTATTTTGGGACAAAAGAGTCTATGAAGCTTATTTTGCAAAGGATTAGGCATAAAATTAAGTTAGGATTAAAAATAATATACATTTTATTTCCCTGCTGTCTTATTCTGTTTGGACAGCAGTTTATAAACAATGGCAATTTATTGCTCACAATTCTGGAGGCTGATCAAACCGTCAGCAGATTTAGTGTCTGATAAGGTCTGCGCATCATAGCTGGTACTTTCTTGCTGCATCCTCACATGGCAGAAGGAGCAAACAAGCTCCCTTGGGCCTCTTTTATAAGGTACTAATTCCATTCATGAATTTGGAACCTTTGTAATTTTATCACCTACCAAAAGCCCTACCTCTTAATACAATGCAAATTATGTTTCAACATATGAATTTGGGGGGGGAGGCGGGGACACATTCAGACCATAACACATAGTTTAACTAATAATGCTAAATTACAAATTTAAAAATAGCATTTAGCTGGGCAGTGGCTCAGTCTGTAATCCTGCACTTTGGGAGGCCGAGATGAGTGAATTGCCTGAACCCGTGGGTTCGAGACCTGCCTGGGCAACTTGGCGAGACCTCATCTCTACAATAAATAAAAAAAAATTAGCCGGGCATGGTAGCGCGCGCCTGTAGTTCCAGCTACTTGGAAGGCTGAGGTGGAAGGATCGCCAGAGCCCAGCAGGTCAAGGATGCAGTGACCAGGAGCGGCCACTTCACTCCAGTCTGGGTGACAGAGTGAGATTCCAACTCAAAAAATAAAAAAAAATAAAAATAGCCTTTAATTAAAAAATAAAATGATTATAAATATAAGTGCTATAAATAAATGCCTACATTTTCTCTCATTTTTATGTACTTTTCAGTTAGAGTTGATATACTATCCTTAAATATGACACTTTGCAGCATGATACTATGTAATTATTGTGTTTTACTATCCAGCTTGTGTCATACATGACATCACCATGCTACCTCACCATGTGAGTTTGACAGCATCCAGACTGGTCTATACTTGTTAAACAAAATGATCCCACTGATCTTTACTCTTGGCTGTCACAATAATGTCAAATTACCATAAAAGTCTCTAAACAGTCTATTATTCCCTTACTTTTGTCACAGACCAAAATAACAGACAATTTGCAGACTAGAACTCTTGGAGTAGCACTGTTCTAGGAACTATTGGGAAATATAAATACATGTAGAAACACTGAAAATATTAGATAGCAATAAAACATTTAATAGCTTAAATGAGTAGTAGAAGAGCTGCCATAGTGCAACATCCAATTAATTGGCAGATAAGTTGTAGAGACAGTAATTGTCCTGTAAGTCTAGTTCAGGGAGAGAGATCACTTCAGGCTAGAGGTGCTAAGGAAAGTCTTATGGAGGTGGGTGGACTTGAAATATTTCTTAAAGGATGATAAGATATTTAAAATAGAAATGGCATCAATTTTATCAGTAATTTCAGTATTTTTCTGTAAACCCCAATATAAACTTAAAACAGTCATACTAGTTGATAATCAGTCAATCCTCCATCTCCATGGGTTCATCTGTGGATTCAGCCAACTGCAGATAGAAAATAACTTGTAAAAAATTTGCATCTGTACTGAACATGTACAGACTTTTTTGAGTCATCATTTCCTAAACAATATAGTATAATATAACAACTGTTTGCAAAGCATTTGCATGATCTAAGTAATCTAGATGATACAAAATATACAGGATGATGTACATAGGTTATATGCAAATATTTTGTCATTTTATATCAGGAACTTGAGCATCTGTGGGTTTTGGTGTCTGTGAGATCCTAGAACCAAACCTCCCACAGATACCAAGAGATGACTATATATAAATACTAATGTTACTATATAATATCAATACTCATAGGTCAGCCTTTGAGTGCAAAGGGAACTTTCTTGATTGTGTTTGTTTAAAAAAACTTGAATTAAAAAATTAAAAACAAAAGTGTTTGTTCTTTTGGATCATTACAAATTTCCTGGTAATTACTGTGTTTGAACTAGATTCTTTATAAGTGGAAATACTCTATAATCTTCCTTTAAAAGCTCTGTTTTGCAGATGTTGTTTTGTAATATAAAAATCAATCCTTGCCAGCAGAGTGTAGTTTATATTGCATCACTTCCTTTCCAAGAGAATTGACTGCAGGATCCTTGGGTCCGGGGTCATTTTTTTTTCATTGTTTTGCATGTTGTGTATTACCTATTTATAGTATTAGAACTTTCTGACTAGTCATGCCCAGAAATTAAATGGGGATTATTATTACACTTGTCAGCTGGTAGTGTGGTGGGTTGTATTCAAGCTAGAGATAATATTTTCCCAAAGCCCATTTTATCTTTTACTCATTCAGTATTATTTTAAAATAGGACAACATCTATTTAACATCTGTATTTCTAGCTTCTCTTGAAAATCAGAAGCTCTGGCACAACTTGGTCCACATTTCAGAATGGGAACCATCTACCAGAGTAACATCTGCTCACTTTATAGAGGGCATGGCTTGTCACAGACCCCGCCATAGCCTGTTTGACTTCTTTCCTTTCTGTTTCACTTATCTGTCTTGCCTACCTGTCTTTCATAGACATCTTAGTTTGGTTGCTGGACTAGTGTGTAATAGTATGATTTACTCACCAAGTCTAAAACCAAGACAAAACAAAGCCTTAGGCTTTTCCAGAACTATCAGGTACCTTTCCTAACTTGAATTGAAAGTCATTTAATGAATAAAATGATATACAATTTTGTCTTCGAAATAAGCTGGCTGATCTCAAAAATAGATTATTATAATTTGTATAGATAAATGAAATAGATGTGTATATTTATTTGTTATATATACACACTTTGTTATATATACACACTTGTATGTGTGTACCTTCTTACAACTTTTAAGTTTGAAATTATTTCAACATGAAAATTGTTTTTAAAAGTCAAAGCTAACTCTCAACCACAGATTTTTAACAGTGAGAAAGATTTTTCTTCTCTAAGTGATTAATCTTTGTCAGATGAGTCCAAATTTGAGGAAAAGCAAAATTTAAGACCAACTTAATTGATACCATGTTGTACACATTATTTCCCAGAAAAAATAAAACTTTTTCTTTATTTAATATTAAGACTACAACTGAGAAAAATGTTTTTATATGCATTAATTGAAACAATTTCTCTCTCTGCATCCATTGTTAGTATCCTGACATAATAAGGCACTCAAAGCATAAATAGATGTGTATCCATCCAAAGAGGAACCTTATTAGCAAAACATACACCAAGATGTTGATGTGTAGGTAGTCACATAGTAGGTATGTTAAACAAGTGACCATACTGTCAGGAGAACCCAGATTTGAGCTGTTTGTTCATTTGTGGTGATTAATTTGTGCCGATTCATTTCCATTGGTCTGGTCTTCCTTGTAATCAATGGTATGTGTCTCCTAGAAGGCTGGTCAGGATAAAAGCTGTAGACCACATAGCCAAGACAGAGAACAAAGATAATCAACAATGAAATTCATTATCCTTATTTTCTCTAATAAGCTAAATTATTTAGATTTGGATACTTCAGCTGGCTGCAGTATCTTTTGATATGTCCCTGTTTTTCTTTGATAACTTCCTTACTTTCTGGCTCATTAAGATATTCCAGGTTTATCTTGTGTTTTCTCTGTCCCAGTAATAGAATCAGCTATTTCTCTAAAAGGCCTTGGTTCCTTTTAGTAGAGTGTAGTATTTAGAAATAAAGATCTGAGTGATAGATATGGTTGTTGCTACTGGTGTGTTATTGCTCTTTGACTTTCTCAGTAAACAGAGCTGGAGAGGAAGTTGAGGAATGCACACATACACTCATATGCATACGTCTATATCTATTTCTTTGTCTATGTATTGATAGATATCATATTAATATCTCCCCTTTCAATCTAATACCATGGGATTTATTTTAGCCTTCCCTCTTTCATATTTATAATTTCCTTCTGCTGTAGGGAGAAACCTGGCTCCCATTATCCTCAACATATTTACTTATTTTCTCAGTACTCTATGTAACTAATTTCCCCGCCATGTGGGCCACTTCCTAGACTTCTACTCTACTGGACAAGCCAGCTACACCAGTGGAAACCTTATTCTGGCCCCACTGCACACACAGTGAGCTAGCTGAATCCTCAGCCCTAGCTCTGCCAAATATACTGTCCATGCTGGTCAAACCCTTGACTTTTTAAACTTAGATGAGTTATAAGCAAGAGCTTAAGACAAAATAGTTCCTGAAACTTTAAAATAAGAATATTAATATTTCTAGTTATTCAGTCACATTGTTTGGTTTCAATTCTTACCACAGAAAATGATGGGACTTGTTTAAGTAAAGATTTGGAAGTAATGCTACCTATAAGTAGGATTAACTTTTTAAAAAATATATATTCATAGATATTTAAAGAAACTGTTTACTGCTTAAATGAACAAGATTGAACTAGAAGACAAGCTATTTTTTTCTTTTTTAAGTTTCAATTGGCAAATAATGATTGCATGTGTATATGGGGTACAGTGTGATATTTTGATACATGTATACATTGAGGAATGGTCAAAGCAGGATAATTAGCATATCCATCACCTCAAATGTTTATCGTTTATTTGTGGTAAGAACTTTTAAAATCTTCTCTGTTAAATTATCTCAGCATGGTGGTATGCACCTATAGTCTTAGGAGGTTGAAGTGGGAGGGTCACTTAAGCCAAGGAGTTCGAGGCTACAGTGAGCTAGGATTGCACCACTGCTTTTCAGCCTGAGCGACAGAATGAGACTTTGTCTCTTAAAAAAATATCCTCTCTTTTAACTATTTTGAAATATACAATACATTATATTAACTTTACACACCTAGTTGTGACTTTTTCCTCCTATCTAACTGAAACTTTGTACTCATTGACTAACATCTTCCAATTCCCCAGCCAACCCTCCTCCAGCTCAGCCCCTGGTGACCACTATCTACTTTCTATTCCTATAAGTTCAACTTTTTTAGATTCACTAAGTGAGGTCATATTGTATTTGTCTCTCTGTGCCCGGCTTATTCCACTTAACATTATGCCCTCTAGGTTTTAACCATCTTGTTGAAAATGATAGAATTTCCTGTTTTTTTAAAGACTGTGAAATATTCCATTGTGTATATATGCCACATTTTAAAAAATCCATTCATCCATTGGTAGACACTTAGGTTGTTTCTGTATCGTGGCTGTTGTGAATAATGGTACAATGAACATGAGAATGCAGACATATGTTTGACATAGGTTGCTGAATCATATGGTGATTCTAATTTTAGTGTTTTTTTTTGTTTTTTTTTTTGAGTTGGAGTCTCACTCTGTCACCAAGACTGGAGTGCAGTGGCCGCTCCCGGCCACTGCAGCCTCGACCTGCTGGGCTCCGGCGATCCTTCCGCCTCAGCCTTCCGAGTAGCCGGAATTACAGGCATGCACTACCACGCCCGGCTGATATTTTTATTTATTGTAGAGATGAGGTCTCGCTGCCCAGGCGGGTCTCGAACCCGCAGGCTCAGGCAATTCACTCACCTCAGCCTCCCAAAGGCACGGGATTACAGGCTGAGCCACCGAGCCCAGCTTAATTTTAGTTTTTTGAAGAACCTCCACACTGTTTTTCAAATGAATGTACTATTTACCATACTACCAACAGTGTAAAAGGGTTCCCTTTTTCTCACATCTTCTCTCACTTATCTTCCATCTTTTTGATAATAGCCAATCTAACAGGTATGAGGGGAAATCTCAATGTGGTTTTAATTTGCATTTCTCTTATGTTTAGAGGTTGAGCATCATTTTTTTTTTTTTTTTGAGTTGAAGTCTCACTCTGTCACCCAGGCTGGAGTGCAGTGGCACGCTCCCGGCCACTACAGCCTCAACCTGCTGGGCTCAAGTGATCCTTCTGCCTCACCTTTCCAAGTAGCTAGAACTACAGGCATGCACCACCTTGCCCAGCTAATTTTTTGATTTATTGTAGAGATGAGGTCTCGCCAAGTTGTCCAGGCTGGTCTTGAACCTGAGGGCTCAGGTAATCCTCTCATCTCAGCCTCCAAAAGTGCTGGGATTATAGGTGTGAGCTACTGCACCTGGCTGAGCATTTTTTCATAAATGTGCTGGCCACTTGTATGTCTCCTTTTGAGAAATGTCGGTTGAAGTCCTTTGCCCATTTTTAGTAGGGTTAAATAGGTTATTTGCTTTCTTATGATTAAATAATTTTGAGTTCCTTGTGCATTTTGGATATTAGTCCCATTTCCAAAGTATAGTTTGCAAATATGTTCTTTTCCTTTTTGTTTTTGTTTTTGTTTTGTTTTTTTGTTGTTGAGTTGGAGTCGCACTCTGTCGCCCAGACTGGAGTACAGTGGCCGCTTCCGGCCACTGCAGCCTCCACCTGCTGGGCTCTGGCGATCCTTCCGCCTCAGTCTTCCAAGTAGCTGGAACTACAGGCGCGCGCTACCACGCCCGGCTAATTTTGGATTTATTGTAGAGATGAGGTCTCGCCAAGTTGCCCAGGTGGGTCTCGAACTTGCGGGCTCTGGCACTCCACTCACCTCAGCCTCCTAAAGTGCGGGATTACAGGCTGAGCCACCCATCCCGGCTTGCAAATATGTTCTTTCAGCTTGTGGGTTGTCTCTTCACTCTATTAATTGTTTCCTTTGCTGTACAGAAGCTTTTTAGGTTGATGCAATCTCATTTGTTTATTTTTGCTCTCATTGCCCGTGCTTTTGGGGTTATATCCAAAAATTCACTCCCAGACCAATGTCATGGAGTTTTTGCCCTATATTTTCCTCTAGTAGTTGTAAAGGTTCAGGTCTTTAATGTTGAAATCTTTAATCCATTTTGAATTGAGTCTCATATAAGGAGTGAGATAAGGGTCCATTTTCAGTCTTCTGTATGTGGATATATAGTTTTCCTAATACCATTTATTGAAGAGACCAAGAACAGTTATTCTTTGAGGACAGCCAAAGCTTTTCTTATGGACTATGAAGCTCAGAATGCAGTCATGGTTGGGATGACACTTAAACAAAAAATATTATAGTATTTGTCTTAAATTGGCAACCAGTCCTGCATAAATTCCTTTCTCAGTTTGACCTAGCAATAAAAGAGATTTAATTTCTGCTAGAGGAACTAAAAAAAAAAAGGAAGTATTATTTGTTTTTTCCATTTCCTGATGTATTTGATCTGTTTTTAGTTTTTGACTCTTTTCTTTGCCACTACATTCTTATTCTCTTAATTCACTTCCTGGTGTCTGGTATTCCTGAATATAGACAATACTTGGTTATTTTCACAAGTGAAGAAGGACTGACTGGATAAAGCAAGATAGTAGGTGATCCAAATCATATTTGTCTTTGGAGTATGTTGATTCTTATAAACCAAATAGATGCCCATTTAATTCTTTGAGATTTTAGCAATGAATCTCTTAATAATTCCAGGTTCCTCCTTTCTTAGTAAAAACTTTGTTGGGTTCCAGGGTAGTATACTAGAAGTAAGTAAAAATAAAAAGAAATCTGTCTTACAGTGTTTTAGGAAACTTGATTACGGTATAAGAGTAAAGCTATAAAATGCTGCATCTCAAGTATAATTTAAAGATGAAAAGTCCTTGCAGAGTGGAAATAGTTGATATTTTTCACCTTTTAGATTTTCTTTTAACCTTTTAAAATTCAGTCCTCTTATCCTTACCATAATAACTCTGTTCCAAAATGAACAGCCATCACTTGAGGACTCCAGGGAGCAGCTTTTCATATTTCACTTGAGGACTCCATCTGGCATTCTTAACTTCCCTTTGGGGACTGCTGGCAATGGAGGAATTACAATATTACCAGATTTGCACCATAAAAATTGCATACACCCCTGGGCACTCCTGACCCATTGAAATAGTGAGTGTACCAATTTAACCACTGAGAGGGGAAAGGAAGGTAACGCCTCAGTCTACATTAGGCACAAGGAAGGTTGTTTAAAAAAGATAAACCCAAGCCAAAAGAAAATGCTAACTATAAGAAGTATAAGAATAATACAAAATATAAGAAGTATTAAAACTTTACATTAGAAAATATGGCCTTACAGATATTACAGACTTCTGACAAGGAATGTCAAGGAGAGCCAGCAGACAAGGTGTCTGGCTCATCATTCATTCAGTAAATATTTTGGTTGGTTTTAAAATCCTCTGATAGTTCTGTGGTGGCTACTGATTTACACCAACAAAAAATCATAGCTAAACAATAACTTACGAGCATCTAGGAAACTTTCTAGTTTTTCTACTCACACAGTCCATTCTATAATAGAACTATACCTTCTTCCCAAGCTAAGTGAAAATTTTGCTTTTGTAATTCAGATTTCTTCAAGGAGAAGTGATGGTTAAATGATTAGCATAAGTGTATGGTAATTTTTTTCTTACCTGTATCTGGGCACATGATATCAACAAAAGATTGGGTTTTGGAAAGTTTTCTATTAATAATTAGTAACATTATTAGCAACATGCATGAAAAATATCTAGTGTGACTCTGTTTATTGAACTTAAAAAGTTATTGTCATAGTAAACTGAAATGGAAATAACCCATTCACTTGACTTTCACCATTTATTTTTCTCCAGTGTCTCTTGCCATGACTACAGTAGCCCCCCCATCTGCAGGGAATATGTCCCTCCAGTGGACGCTTGAAACCACATATAGCACTGAGCCCTATACAGACTATGTTTTTTCTCATACAGGCACACATACCTATGACAAAGTTTAATTTATAAATTAGGCACAGTGAGACCTTAAAAACAATAATTAATAATAAAATAGAACAATTACAACAATATGCTGTAACAAAAGTTATGTGACTATGATCTTTCTTTCAAAATATCTTTATATTTTCAGTCTGTGATTGACCGAAAATAACTGAAACCATAAAAAGTGAAACTTTATATAAGGAGGACTACTGTACCACCCAGCTGTACCCAAAAGCTACCTGCCTGGCTGCCTGAGGACTTTTTATTACACCTGGGAAAACCTTTATTTAAATACATCAAAGCGCCACGCTCGGTGGCTCAGCCTGTAATCCCATGCCTTAGGAGGCTGAGGTGAGTGGATTGCCTGAGCCTGCGGGTTCGAGACCTGCACTCTAGTCTGGGTGATAGAGTGAGACTCCAACTCAAAACATAATAATAATAAATAAATAAATACATCAAAGCCTTCGCATATTATGAAAATTGGGATAGGGAACTATGGTTTTTAAAAAGTGATGTGGTTTATTGATTGGATTTTCTGCCACTTACTAAATTAGATGTAGTTATTACAAAGTGACAGAGTATACTGGTTTGGTTTCCTGTCATCCAGAGGACTCCCTTCCTACTCTCATGAAGTGGCATACCTAAGTACCATGTAAGTTAGTGAGGCTGCCTACCATTGTAAATGTAAGGGTGGGGAGGGATGAGAATCTTAAGTTTAGCCTATTTAGTTAACATCCTCAGACGTGTGTGTCATTTATTTGTTTGCTTTTTTTTTTTAAAGCATGGTCAGAACTGTAGTTCAGGTGATTTGTAATAATATTTTAAATGCATAATTGTTATCAATTCATATAATTGTACATTCTGCCAGAAGATTTTCTGAATCAGGTCCCGGTATCCTTCATTTTCATGAGCAGCATTGATTTATAAATAAGCTAACTCCCCAGTTAAGGCAAAATGCAGTCCACTATTTTCCTAGATATGCTAAGTAGCCAAATGTTTACTGTAATGGAAGATTATTTTAAAATGGAATGGATGGAAAGGAATAAATATGTAACTGTTGTGCCCTATGTTAGAGAAGGAGATTGAAAGAGAAAATATAGTGTATTTTCATTAATAGGAAAGTTTCATTCTTATGTTTTGGTCTAGATCTTCATGCCTGTCATTATTGGACACACAGCATTTCATAGCTAAATAATGCTATTGTGATATGTTTATATAAATAAATAAGTGTCTTATGGCAAGAGATACTGAAGAAAAATAAATGGTTAAAGTCAAGTGAATGGATTATTTCCATTTATTTATATATTGATACTGTAAAATGTCTAGCATCTTTATTATATTTTTAAACCAGATTTTCTGGAACACCTTAGTAGTTAACCTTTTATAGAGGGAAGTTGTATTCGTTTCTGTTTTCTTTTCTTTCTTTTTTTTTTTTTTTTGAGTTGGAGTCTCACTTTGTCACCCCGACTGGAATGCAGTGGCTGCTCCCAGCCACTGCAGCCTCGACCTACTGGACTCCGGTGATCCTTCCACCTCAGCCTTCCAAGTAGCTGGAACTACAGGCGTGTACTACCACGCCCGACTAGTTTTTGATTTATTGTAGAGATGAGGTCTCGCCAAGTTGCCCAGGCGGGTCTCGAACCCGTGGGCTCGGGCAATCCACTCACTTCAGCTTCCCAAAGTGCGGGATACAGGCAGAGCCACCAAGCCCAGCTTCATTTCTGTTTTCTTATACCAGGAAGGTAGAATCACTGAGTAACTCGATATGATGAATTTAAGTAGTAAAAAAAATTTTTTTAAGTAAAATCCATATATCTCCTATCTCTTTAAAATCTTTCTTTGCTTTTAAGTTGGGCAGTAGAGCATGTGGTCTTCTTACAGCATTTGCCCACCCTGGTGGGTAAGAATTCTGGTTGCCCTCTCTGTTCCTTATGTTCTATGTTTGCCATCCTCTGTGGTGTTCACTTTGTGTCCAGGAGATCATGTTCAGTTCAATTAAGAGAGAAAGAAGAGTGAGAAACATCATCACTGGATATCTCTTAATGCCTCCAGTCTCAACATAAACCATTAGAATCACAGTCGCTTCCTGAGATTTTGCTCTTTCTCTGCTGTTCCTATCCTCATGAATGGAGCATTATGGTCTACTCAGTGCTTCTGTGAGACATCTTGCCTCAGTTCCCTCTTCCTCACCTCTCACATGCAGCCAGTTGTCCTGTCCGATCGGTTCTACCTCTACTCTTAAAGCCTGTCTACTTTTCTGTCCCTCCACTGCTTCATCCCAACCAAGCCCCAGTCATTCTTTCCTGGGATTAGTATAGTATCCTCCTAACTGGTCCATCAGCAGGCACTCAATTCCTTACACCCTGCAGCCAGAAGGAGCTTTCAAAAAAGCAAACATGATCAGTACTTGAAACTCTGCCCTCAAGAGAAGTTTCGTAACCCGTGGAATGTCTGCGAGGCCTTGCCTGCTCTGACCCTCCTCTCGTGCCACTCTCCCTGTGCTCTCTCTGCTGTGGTATAGTCATGTGCTTGCTCTGGATTCCTCACACACTTGTGTCTACTGGCCGGTACAGGGCAAATTCTGTTGGCTCTTCCCAGAGCCCTTATTTAGCATCTGTACTTATTACCCTGCATTAGGGGGGAGATGAGTCTACTGTTTATTCTTCTGCCAGTGGCTCTCAGCACACCGCTTGGAACATGGGTGCTAATAACAATTGATTGAACAAATGAATACAAATAAAATTAAAGACATCAATAACATTTAAATTGGTATTTCTCTACAAGGCATGCCTTCTATAACATATGATAGAAATGTGTTTTGAAAAAATAAACATCAACTAAAAATGTATATATCAAAACCAAATTTTTTTCCATTGCAAAGAAAAGGTAAAACAGCTTAACCAGGCATCTCCTGACCATGTTTTTGGTTAACTATCTTGTATGCTCACATGAAGAGATCACACCAGGAAGAGAAAACCAGAAGATGAACTCAGGAAGTCAATAAAACCACCACCAGTGGCCCTAACTAGATTCCTGTGTTCCGTGGAAACCTAAACATTTTTATTGAAGGTTTTTGGCTTGAAAGGTCCTTGTGAACTACTAGAAGAATGCTTTCCGGATATGATGCCAAGCTGGATCACCATCCGCTGTGCTAACTTAGAAGTAACCCTTGCTGTGATTTAAACAGAAGCAGCCCAGATGCTGCACACTGGACAATGGAGCCTGAGTGGAGGAAAGATGTTTCCTGCCATTCTGAGGACTTACAGCACTGTGCATAATAAAAATGGGATGATAGCTAGGCATGGTGGCCCAGCCTGTAATCCCAGCACTTTGAGAGGCCAAGGCGAGAGATTTGCCTGAACCCGGGGGTTCAAGACCAGCCTGGGCAACTTGTGAGACTTCGTATCTACAATAAATCACAAAAAACTAGGTAGGCATGGTGGCATGTGTATGTAGTTCCAGCTATTGGAAAGCTGAGATGGAAGGATTGCCTCAACCCAGCAGGCCGAGGCTGCAGTGGCTGTCAGCGTGCCACTGCACTCCAGCCTGGGTGACAGAGTGAGACTCTGACTCAAAAGAAAAAAAAAGGATTGAGTAGGATTGTTCTATTACCATGCATCTTTGTGTGAAGAATCTCATTTTATATAACAATCCTGTAAGATAGGTTCTATTGTTGCTCCACTTTTCAGATAAAGAAAGTGAGACACAGAAAGATTAAATAACTTATAAATGATCATAGAGCTAGTTAGTGCTGAACTGCAGTCAGATTCCAGATCCTACTTTCTCAATACCCCCTTTCCTCTGCTATCGATGGGCGTGGGAATACCCATATGCCTCACAGGTGGGCTGTGGTGGTGCTTCTCAAATGTTCTCTTCCAAGTTGTGAATTCTAGTCTTCAATATGTTAACAAAAGGTCAGAATAAAGCATCCTATTCCAAATCATCCTAAGACAGTGAAAACCAAGAAGTGCCTAGGACTGCCTATGTGGAGACTGTATAATCACAGAAATAATTCAAATGTCAAGCGATTCAATTTTTAGTAAGTCGTTTTTGAACCCTTCTACTCCTAAAGCTGTGTTACGTAGCCTTCACTAAGCTTCCATGACATTCTTTCAATATTTGTTATTGCCATAAATCTTTTCTAAAACAGCACAAGTATGTGTGTTGGGGCGCATGGGAAAGATAATGAGAACAAGTGGGAAATAATAAGTAAAAAATTACCTAAATTTTAAACCCTCTGTGCTTACTACATGGCATTGTTTATATAAACCTTTGAGTACAATAATACCATATGGTATTTTTCTTTGGAACTCAAATTCTTGGCATAGTGCCTGGCACGTAGGTACTTAATATTTCAGATGTTTATGAATACACACTATCAGTAACTAGCAGGGCCAGGACTCGAACCCGGGGCTCCAGGGCTGTGTGACTCTAAAACTTATAATCTTTCCAACACTTGGACCCTGCCCATCTCAGGACCACACAGTCTAACAAAGGAGAATAAAGTGAATTGACTGTATCACATGATTTTGCCAAAAGAAGCAGAAACAAGATGCTTTTACTCATAGGATTCTCCTGTAAGATGGGAAGGTGGATTGAACCTTACTGAAAGTTGGCAGTAACCTAGTGAACATTGCATAACCTAGGTGCATCAGTGAAGAAAGGGGTCAAAGTTTTGTGTACTTTGAAAATAAAACTGCAATGTAGACTATCCTTTCTTATGGGCCAGTATCGTTAGTTAAAAAACACACATCTAGGAAAGAGAAACTCTCATACGTTATAGGTCGAAGTTTAAATTAGTATGTAATCTCTTTGGAGAATAATTTGACAAAAATTCAAATGTAACTTACACATACCCTTTGAAACCAGAAATTTTAATTCTAAAAGTATGTTCTATAGGTGTGTGTGTGTGTGTATATATATATATATATACACACAAAGAAGTAGATACCATTATTTTTATACCAGCATTATTCATAGTAACAAAAGATTGGTAACAACCTAAATGTCCAATAGGAATCAATTAAACATATTATTGTATATTCACCCATACTCAGTGATCTATCACAGAAACAAAGAACAGAGTACCATATGTTCTCACTCATAAGCGGACCTTGAACATTTATAATACTGTAAGAAAGGCATTGGTAGTAGTGGGAAACTGTCGGGGAGGGGGTGGGATTGGCAGTTGAGGGAAACTGCTAGGGGAGGGAGGGGCATACCTCATCAACAAGGGTACCTGTATGATTAATGTTTGTATACCTAACCCTGAATTGTACCCCACATCTTTATAATAAAAAAAAATTAGAGATGTCATGCCCCTTTACCACTACATAATTCAAGGTATGCTTCTTAAGAACAAAGACATTATTATATAACCACAGTACAATGATCAAAATCAAGAAATATAATTTTGATGTAATTCTAGTATCTGTTGTTCTCAATTTTATGTCTGTGTGTATCCATCGTTTAGCTCCCAATTATAATAAGTAAGAACATGAAATACTTGGTTTTCTGTTTCTGCATTAATTTACTTAGAAGAATGGCCTCCAGCTGCATCCACGTTGCTACAAAGGACAGAAAATGTTTAAATTTAGTCAGAATAGAGAGCCAGTTACAGAAACCCAGGAACCAATTCAGAAGACTCATGTTTAAAATTCTGTTCCTCCAGAACTATTCTCAGTACCAAAATCTGTATTAGCCTATGTTCTCAAGAGAAAGCAGAACCAAACTCCAATTGGAAATTTTATATATGACTACATGAGCATTCAAATAATGTCAGGAACACATTATAATCCACTGAATAAGAATCTATGAGAATACAGAGAGAGAGAGGGAGATTGACTGATGGATTATATGGCATTGGCTCATGTGATTATAGGGCCAAGAAGTCCACGATCTGCAGTGAGCAAGCCGGAAATCCAGGAGAGCCAGTGGCATAGTTCAGTCTCAGTTCAAGGCCTGAGAACCAGGAGAGCTCATGGTGTAAATTTCATTCTGAGTTACAATTTAAAGGCAGGAGAAGGCTGATGTCACAGCTCAAAGAGAGTCAAGCAGAGAGAAAAAGACTTTCTTACTTAGCCTTTTATTCTATTCAGGCCTTCAATAGCAATCGGCTTTATTCAGTCTACCAATTCAACTGTTAATCTCTTCCCAAAACACTTTCATAAACACACCCAAATAATGTTTAGTCAAATATTTGGATACCCTGTGACTAGTCAAGTTGATACATGAAATTAACCATAGCATAGGCATTTATGTCAGTTTGCTCCAATATTGGTGATACTAACTTTGATCCCTTGGTTTAAATAGCCATGAGTTTTCTCTCCTGTAAAATTATCATCTTTCCCTTTGTAATTAATAAGTAATTTGTGGGGAGATACTTTGAGGCTATGTAAATATCCTGTTCCGTATAGTTAGGTTAAAAATATCCCAGAGGGGCTTCCAAAATATCAGGTCAGACCTGCCAGGGAGTGTCTGGTTGTGATCTGGTGCCACATGAAAGATGCAAAGAATTGCACAGAAGTTAGATCGGAAAATATAGTTTATTTAGAAAATAAATTAGAGAAAGAGAGAGGCGATTCACCTCCCCAAGGTAGGGGAGGGGACCAAAGCTAAGAAAACATGACAGCCATAGCTCAAAGAACACATGGTCTGACTAGTGCTTAGCAAAACAATGGCAAATGGCTGCTTGAAGCTGAATGCTTTTAAGCCTTCCCTTTGGTGTGGGGCTGGTCGTTAAGGTGATTGGGTGCTGGTCTGTTCCACATCATCATAAAGGGGACAGGTAAGCACAGGTATTGATGTCACCATGATAGACAGCAGGCAGATGGGTGGGTTAGTCACATGATTGCTACCATGTTGATGGGATCTGTGTCATTAAGGGCCAATTAGGTTAACTTGTTTACAAAACAAACTAGGGAGGGGGTTGTAAAACAGCTATCAATAACTACCTCTGAAAAACTGATTAGAGGGTAAGTTAAAGTGAACTGCTAGAAAAACATGATAGAACTAAGCAATGTTAAAATGGCTGTTCACTGGGGATATTGACTCCATCCTTTGTTCTTTTACTTATGGTATTGTCACCTGCTAGTTTTAACATCCACTGATCATTTTCTAACTCAAGCCATTCATGGACATTGTACCCTAAGGGATAGCTTTTCCCTCTTTCTTATTCTCTTATTTCTTTCTTTATATCACTGTGGACTCATAGATTCTTATTCAGTGGATTATAATCTGTTCCTGACATTTGAATGCTCATATAGTCTCACACAGATCCCATGGGAGCCCATTCACGCTGGCTTCTGTGTCCTTTTGACACATGTCCTGGTTATTCTTTGAGCACTTGCCTATTTTCTGACTCAACAAGACATTTCACGCTCCTCTTGTATTTTCTCTGTCCCAGTGGCAGAAACCACTTTTCTCCAAGGAGTCTTGAGTTCTTTTAGTTAAGAATGGTATTTACAAACCAACATCTGGGCGTTACTGCTTCTCTGCATGAACAGAGTTAGGACGCATTGTGTGTGCATACCCTTCTCCCTCTCTCTACCTCTCCTTCTCCCTGTCCCTTTTTCCTTCTTTCCTTCCTTCCCTCCCTCTTATTCTTCCCTTCTCCCCTCTTTTTGCCCCCCTATATAAGTTGCCCACATAAAGAGAAAAGATTAATATTTTCTGTCGGGACACAGGGATATGGTCCATCTTTTAAAAACTAGGTGAAATCTTTATTTTATTCACACCCGCCCACCACTTTTGAAAGTCATAAGGATCACCCAAAAAAAAGATGATACTAAATAGAAAAAAAATGGTAACAATGGCAGGTGATTTAAGGTTTTTCACACCTGATAGCCTAAGTTTTCTCTATAAATAGGGTTTACTGGCATCTATTATTGGTATATATTTACTATTTTTAAAATATCACCATTATCAGATACTAAATAAAGTATTCAGGGACACTAATTAGGAGATTTCCATTATCTTCCACCTTTATAATTTTTTTCTACATTAACTTTTTTTTAAAAAATTCATTTTGATTACTTTTCTTTGACTTCTCTTGTCCATGTCTACTTTTGGCAGTGTCCATTCTCCTCCTTGTGTCTTTTAATATAACCTTCGCTGTTGTGGATTTTTTTTTTTCTCTTCTGTTTTTTTCCTTGAGCTCTTCCAGCTTTTTATCTCTTTTTAAAAATGATTTTAAACACAATTTCTCTTTTTAAATGATGTATTTGTTGATATCTTGTTTTAGCTATATTTTTATTCTTAAATTTTATACAGAAGTAATCATAATTTTTCTACTTTATGGCATTTTTGGGAGGGTTATTCTTGATCTGTATTTGGCCTACCAGATTCCTTCCGTTTTTTCTTTTTTTCCTTCTAACATCTTATTATGGGCCCTATTCTGGTTTATTTCTAATTCTTGTCATCTTTGAATGGGTATGGTTCACTCTGGGTCAGTTAGTTGGTGAAAGACAGTGTGCACTGAGTTTAGTAGTCTACAGATCAGCCCCCTTCTCCCCAGTGCTCCTCCCTGAAACGGCAAGAAGCTTGCCTGACTAGCAAGCAAGCCTCCATGTGTATGCCTGAGACTTCTGAGAGATGACTTCTCATTACCTCTTTTCATTTATCAAGATCATCTACTGCAGAACCATTGTACCTACCTTATCTCTTTTGTCTCACCACTCTGACAGCCTGCTTTTTGAAAAATTTATTTTCAGCCATGTCTTCATCTAACCCCACCTCAAATGGGGCTCATTTTGTTCCAAAGCCACCTGCATACTAAGACCCTGCCATTCTTAGCAAAAGACTTTTGGTTTGGCTGCTCAGGGACTGTGACCTACTTTTGGAGACCTCTGCTCCAGTGCCTGAGATTTGAAGAGGCGTACTTTCACTCCTAGCAACGTCCATCAGCTAGGTCTAGTTTTCATAGCATTTCACAGTCTTTCACAGATTGTGTTTCAGAGTTGTGACTACTTTTTTGTTTCGTCATAGATCTTTTTCTCTGTTTTTGTGGTCGTGTTCTCCTTGTTGATTTTCACAGGGTAGAAGAAGGCCAAGATATCATGACTCTGTCCTTCTTAAATAAGAGCTCCTTGGATAGTATTTGAAGCTGATACTGGAGTCACCCTGGAGAACTAGACTATTTAGTAGAAAAGGGTGTCCAGCAAAGAAAACCCGAGAACTAGAAGGAAACTTCCAGAAGCCAAGAGTATGTGAGGAAATGGGAGCCAGTGGAGAATGCTGCTGAGAAACTAAGTAAGATGAGAACAGAAAACTAGCCAATGAGTTTAGCAATTTCATTGGGAACTTCCTTTGAGAAGTTTGATCAATATTTATTGACGTGCAGGAGTGGAACCTAGATTGGAGTTGTCTAAGGAGATCATGAAAGGTGCGCACACACATAAACACACACACACAAGGCATGTGTGGGTGGATACCTCTCCTGAGAAATATGAATATTCATAGCAACTTTTGATTTCATTTGCATTGAAAAGAGAAGACAGGCCAAATCAATGTGATTAAGCAATACCTATTCAGAAAGTGTATGTTCCTCATGAAATAAATGAGTGATATTCATGAATAAAGATTTTATTAAATACAGTACCTAGTAGACCATTCACAGGGAATTTTTCTCCCGATCATAATTGTTTCCGTCTATTTCAAGAAGTCAACCAAGGATAGCACTGAATTCTATTAGTGAGTGAATCTAAATCAGAAACTTCAAAAGTACATTTGAAATATAGTCATCTGAAATAAAATCTTTTTTCTCTTCTGTGTAGCTCAAAGTTAAACATATTTTTGTCCCTTATGTTCAGTAAGTTTTCAAATTCTGTCCAACTTCCCTTTGAAATAACTCAGATTTCTCATTTCTACCACCACTCCCCTCGTTAAGCACCTTCTTGATCTCTCAACTAGAAAATTCTTCAGTGATTCCTTGTTTCCAGTCACATCAAATTTAAACGTCCAATTTTCAAAGCCTGTCATAGCATATCAAGTCTGACTTCATCGCACGTTTCCACCTGTTCCCCAGCATTCCCTGACACAGCTTTGTGCTCTAGCTAGGCTGACCACCTTCCTGTTCATACCCCAGCCCCTCCCTCCAGGTCTTATACTTTTCTGTGAGGTTGTGCATGTAGCCTGCTCAGTGGAGGAGCTGCTTACATCTTGACTTCCTACTGTAGGTGATCTTGTATATAAGTGACACGTGCAAATTTACAAGGCTGTGTTTTAAACAAACAAATGTTTCAGAATTCATGTACAATGGGCTACTGTTCTCCAAAGGCATTACCTTTATATTTTCTTCACTGATACTCGGTAATTCAAAAATTCTTAGAAGCTTTTTGTTTCATTTGAAGCCAATGAAAGTATCTGGCCCTTTAAATAAATAATTTAAACTTTTTAAACAAATTAAGTTTTAAAAAATCAATTGCTATTAAGCCATTTTAACCATTTAGGAAATTCTAAAGAGGAGGGAAAACAATAAACAGAGCAAAGACCATAGAACTGGCCGTGGAGATAGGGCATCGAGAATGACTTCAGAGAGGCTTTTGAAGAATGAAAGGGAATCTGGCAAGCACATGGGGGAAGAAGGGCCAGGAAAAGGTATTCCAGGCACCCCATGGGCAAAACCATGAAGCCATGGTGCCCTTGGGAACTGTAAATAGCGCGTTAGCAAGAACAAGAGTGACAGAGAGAAAGTGGGGAAGGTTTCAGTAGGTGCAAGTGTGTTGGTAGACAGAAGTGAAGAAAAACCTGGGGTCCAGACCCTGCATGCCCCACTATCGAGTTGGTGTGTAACTCTCAATGTTCCTCACTGAAAGGGGGTTGCTGTGATCATCTTTGCCACTACAGTACATGCTTTTTATCATCTTGCTTATCTTACTATATTCTTACTTATTTACAGTGCTTCCCTCTTCTTTACGACTTTTTAAATTCCCAGTGTTAGGCCTAGTATCTGACACAAGGTAGATATAGAATAAATAATGAATATAAAAGCTTGTTGTAAAAGGTTTGCACACAGGGGTCATAGAAATGCCTTCCTTGGTCTCTTGTAAGAGATAACACCCCATTTGTCATGTAAGATAATTACTACAGTGTCTCCTGGAGGCAAATGACCGAGGTGACTATATTACCTCAGTGCTTAGTTCGTACCCAAAGACTTCCCAAAGCAAATTGAAATCTTGACTTGGTGTTACAGGTATACTGGCACCATCTAGTGGTAATTTTAAGAACTAACCAAGTTGAAAGTTTCCTAGGGAACTTGATAACCAAACTTAGAAGTGCAAATAAGTAGAGCTTCTAACGTTTTGTGAATTGCTGAAGTGTTGTATTTAATATCATATTTTGTTGAACCTTTGCCACTATCCTCAAGTTAATACTTATGTATTCAGCGATTTTCATGCATGTATTTTGGTTGTATTTTATAAACATGGTGCCTAGAGGTTTTGATACACAAAATATTTTATTTGAAATAAAGTCTAGTTTTAGAAAAGAACGATCTATTAGTGGCTCTAAAAATTATCTGGTGAGAAAGAAAGCACATAATTGGACAAACCTGAAATCTTAGAACAATATTCTAATCTCATACGTTATATTTGCTCTTTCTTAGTGACAGTGTTCCAGGCTCATGAGATATTTTTTTCCCTGACATCCTTCTCCTTTTCTTTATTTCCCCCTGTTTGGACAATGTTTTTCAAAACTAAAAAATCTTGTCCTTTTAATTCTTTGCCGTATGATACTGGTTGACCACATACTGCAAATTTGTAGGTTAAGCCAGAAAAACAGGTTGTGAATCTTAGCTTTTTCTTATTTTTGTGGGTTTTTGAACATGTGTTATGTAGACATTTTGCTCGAGATTTGTAGTTGACTGACAGCTGAATCAGGGAACCAGATTATGATCATTGAATCCATTCCTCACATGTAGAGATTGTTGTGATTTCAATAGCAATGTTAATAAAATTAAAGCATTTGTTAAAAATCTGCTTTATGCATAACATAATCAGAAGCATAAGATTAATTTCTTTTTAAAAATTACTTACTCAATGCCAGAGGGACAGAGGGTTATAATTATCACTATTTCACAGATGAAGAAGCTGAAACACATGGCAGTTAAGTAGCTTCCACAAGGTCTCACTGCTCTTAAGTTTGCATTGTGATAATCCCCACCCAGATGTAAAGGTTGCCAAATTTGTGCTTTTAGCTACCATATAAACTTTCTGGCAATTGGGAGGATGCATAGGAAATACACAATAGAAAAATGCACAGAAAACCTTAAAGTGGTTAATAATTCTTATTTAAATACACACTACTTGATAAAAATCTGGGTTTTAATTTATTGTTGACATTATCAGCATCTGCTTGTTTCCGCTCCTAATTTTAGCTGACAGCCTTCGTTCCAGCTTACAGAAAGTTGCAAGTTCTTGCCTTTTGGTCTCAAATGTTTTGTTATCTCTCCTTCCCCACTGGCTATGTAGCAAGTGTGCTGGAGACATGCTGTCTGTGGGCCAGCAGTTGCCCATCTGGGCACTTTTTTCATTCTGCCCTTGGAAGGGGTGTATATGTCTACCTGTACCTCCCAGTAGGTGGAGTGTTGGAGTCAACGATTTTTGTGAAGAAACATCCAAGCTCTGTGTCACATGCTTGTATGTATGGATTACTGTGTTTATATATAACTTCTTTATTTGTAAATGTAGCACGTAAATTTGCATGATTGCAGTTATAGTATGCTACTGGGGCTTTTTGCTCCTTTTCCTTTGTCTACCTGGCCTTCCTTCTCATTTCTCTCCATCCATTTCATGCTACTATGTGTGTAAAAGGATGTGTAAAACACAACATGCATTCTTCCATATTTTCTATGCTTACGTACTCATTTATAAAATGTATCTATGTACAGGTAGACAATACAAATAATATATGAAGTAGATTTTTAAGCTATTTTATGGGGAAAGGTAGGATCTTATTATATACTTAAAAACACATACCTTTCAATCAGCTATCCCATTCCCATAGAAATAAAAGCACTGATCTGCAGTATTGTACAAAGCAGCAGGAAGGAAGGGGAATCCTTGAATGAACAATGATATGTCTATGCCATGGGATTTTAAGCAGTCATAAAAAATAAATTTGATATATACCATAAAGTGCCTCCTCTACTATTCTCTCTATTATTGATTTTACTGTTTTTATTCATTTACTGACATTTTAGTACCATTTTAAGAGGGAGAAGAAATAAATATATTCATACAGCCTTCTCTATAGTTAAAAATCTGACTAAGAGGATTTTAAGACATGCTTTAATTTCTGTTTCTTTTCCTCCTAGAGCTCTGAAGTGTCTTCAAGCATTTTTACCCTTCTATATTTTAGAAACAGGAAATCCTCAGCCTCTAGCAAGTTAAATTCTTCCTTCTTGCCTGTCTTTTAACACCTCTGGTTTTTCCTACCAGCAGCGTTTGAAGGGGCACAGCCTCAAACATCATCTCTGAAAGTTAACTCAGAACCAGTGAGACAGTAGTTCAGAAATTGTTCCTAAGATATTTGGACTTGCTTGGAAATAGGAGACTCATAAGAAAGAAATAGTATTTCTCTATAATCACAACTATGTCTTCTTCTGCTTCTGTACAGATTTGAAAAAGGGCGCATCTACACATTCATTGGAGAAGTTGTCGTGTCTGTGAATCCTTACAAGTTGTTGAACATCTATGGCAGAGACACAATTGAGCAGTATAAAGGAAGGGAGCTGTATGAGAGACCACCTCACCTTTTTGCTATTGCGGATGCTGCTTACAAGGCTATGAAGAGGCGATCAAAAGATACTTGTATTGTGATATCAGGTATTTGAAGGGGATCACCTGTACTTCCAAGATGAAAATGTACTTATCTTACTTGGTATTCAAGGATCTAAACAATAGATTAAAACTTTTTTTTAAGGTTAGAAGCCTGAATTATTTTATCGGAAAGAAAAAAGTAATGAACACTAAATACCAAATGATTTATATCATTTCTGATTTCCCCCTAGTCTGTGTTTATTTACAAATATATATTACACTGGAATGACTTCTGGCCAAATTGTAGACTGGGCTGACATGGAAAATACTTCTTCCTATCTCAAACACATAAAAGTACTCGATAAAAATGTAACAAAAATATTTTAAATAATAACAGAATGAAACTAAGTATTTACAGAGTTGCCAAAACTGAAGAGTGAACTCAAAATCAGCCTGGTGTTTGGGAGCCAGTGCTGAGGGACCTGCAGAGGCACGAGGGCCAGAAATAGGCTTTCAGAGATGAGGGCCCAGCTTTAAAACCCAGTGAGGAGGGACACAGGTCACAGACCCCGTGCCCAAGATCTGGAGCTGAACTGTCTACACAAAGTTGAACTACAGGGAATCTGGTATAATGGGGATAAGAAAAATATCTGTCCACTGACTCTGGACGGCCTCTCCTAAAACTATGGACATTTATTTTGGTGCTAGTAATTCCTCACATTTGCATTAGTAGTTTTGTGTTTTTAAAGCACTTTTATGATTATTAATCCATTTTGGTTATCAAAACAACTCTGAGTGGTATGTAGAACAGATTTTTTTTACTTTATAAATAAGAATATTAAAGGTCAATACTAAGTTACTTAGTATTGAAGTCATAGAATTATATCTTAGGACTACATTTCTTTTTTTTTTTTAATTAGAAAAGATAGATTTATTAAAAGGAAGATATTTTGTGAAGGGCACAATGGGCAGGAACAGCAGAGTGTTTGCTGTTTGCTATCTGCTAGGACTACATTTCATTAAAACAAATTATAAAAACAACATTGCCAGGTTGTAAAGGGAAGGAAAAAAAGTCATTATATGAGTGTGTGAAAGAAAAGCAAAAGGTCTCTTCCCCTTGAATACCTCATTCTCTCCCAAATTCCATCAGTAACAGATGTTAACAGTTGAGTGATTACACTTTTATACATTTTCTCTACATATGCAAATAACTATAGTCACACTTGCATATGTAATTATATTATAAGCATATAGTTATATTATAGAATTATATTATGCCCACTATTATGTAACTCATTTTCCACTTAACAGTACGTATGTAGTGGCCCCCTTTTCATTACATTACCTATAGAGTTAGTGCATTCTTTAAGAGATGACATGTAGTGTTCCATTAAGTAACTGAATCATAACTTATCTACCCACTTCTCTACTGATGGGTGTATAACTTCCAGATTTTAGCTGATATACAGTATAGTCTATAGAGATATTTTTAAACCTTTGAAAATTATTATTCATATTTGCTTATGTTAATATGTTTTAGTATTTCCTTAGGATGTACTAAAAACATTGTCTCTAAAAGTGGAGATTTGGGGTCAGGAGGCATAAACATTTAACAATTTTGACAGATTCTTCTGAATTGATTCCTCCTCCCCTCCCAATTATGCCAACTGGCCTGCTTTTTTGTCTGGAGCTTGCCGTTTTGTTTTATCTTATTAAAATTAACTCTAATTTTTAAAAGAATTATCTTACCCCTTTAAGAATAAAAGAAATTCTGCAATAGAAAATAGGGTTATAGAAATTGAACTGTGTCCTCTGTTTGAGTCACTACCTTATTTCTTTTCTGCTGGTCTTAGTTGTCTCTGCTAAGTTCACCACATTTTATCCTTTGATAATTTTTTCCTAAGTCTTGATTTATAGTCTGTTATTTTAGTTCTATAATAGTTTTTTTTTCCAACATATTCAGGTCTGTTAGAACAAATACTGTATCAAGACAGGATGAAATTACTCAAAAAAGTAACAATAACAACAAAAGAATGCAACCAGAGTGGTTTTAAATGAAACACACACACACACACACACACACACACACACACACACACACACACACATACACATATCTGTATTTTTTTTTGAGTCAGGGTCTCACTATGTTGCTCAGACTGGAGTGCAGTGGCACAATCACAGCTCACCACAGCCTCAAACTCCTAGGCTGAAGGGTACCACCCTCCTCACCCAGCTAAGTTTGTTATTTTTTTTTGTAGAGAGGAGGTCTCGCTATGTTGCCCAGGCTGGTCTTGAACTCCTGGCCTCTGGTGATCCTCCTACCTTGACCTCCCAAAGTGCTGAGATTACAGGTGTGAGCCACCATACTTGGCCCCAATATCAATATTTTAAGTTATTCTATTAAAAATTAGTGTACTCTTGGTTTAAATTATCATGTTAAACCATGCACAATTTTTTTCCCCAGGAGAAAGTGGAGCTGGTAAAACGGAAGCCAGTAAGTACATTATGCAGTATATTGCGGCTATCACCAACCCTGGTCAGAGAGCAGAAGTTGAAAGGTAAGGGTGATCTAATAGTGAAGAAAAGTTCTGATTGAAGCTTTGTTTACATAGGCTTGGCTAGGCCTAAACTCTGATAAGTATAAGTCAAGCGTTTTTTGATGATTACTTTGATTCTCTTATTGTATACTGTCCCTGTATTTTTATTTGTAACACTATATCTATTTCTAGACTTGTTTTTAATAGATAAAGGTTACTATTATAAACTTTGCCTAATTATAAAACAAAACATATTGCTTTGAAATGGTTGAAAGTGTCCTCCTTCTGGCTTACAACTGCCGCCTTAAATGTGGCCACCAGAGCTGTCATAATTTACTCGTACTCTGGTAGCTTTTATTGTTCAAGCTTTCACAGGTCTCTTACTCTTTCTGCCACACCAGTGTTTTCTTAAACTGTGTTCTGAGAGTGAAGCAGGATTCTGGAAGGCAGATCCATGCTTTCCCGTTATCATTACAACCAGAACCCACTGACGGTGGAAGTTCTAAATAAGATTCATTTTCTAAAAGGGTTTCATGCCATACCATACAGCTGATCACAGTAAGATGAGTAATAAAGCTAGCCTGTGCTCTCTGGAGCCCAGCATTTAAGACAGTGACTGGCACATAGCATTTGCTTAATAATGCATAAGGAATGAATGATGAGCTTTTGAAAAAATATGGCCATAAAGCAACATGACTTGACTTTCTTATGTGGTGTAGCCTTTTTGAAGGAAAAAAAAAGAGTTTTCCTAATTGGATACTTTGAAGCTCAATATTAATTTACTGAAAAGTCACACTTATTACACATTACAATCTTCTGTTTTATGGATAGGAAGAAAGGATACTGGTTAAATTTGAAAGAAGAGAATTTACGCTCAAGTGCTCTTCGTGGATTTTCTTGTTTGCATCATGATTGGGCTGTGTCAAAGAGATATTTTTCTTAATTGTAACATATCCATATTTCTGATTCTAACTTTGAATTCTAATATGGCAAGGACAAGAATATGGATATGTTTTCTTCATTTCCCTAGGAGTTCAGAAGAACAACTAGCTGAGAAGTAAATTAATTTTACATATAGTAGAGTAAGGCATATATACTTTTATTAGTCTTTTTTTTTTTGAGCCGGAGTCTCACTCTGTCACCCAGGCTGGAGTGCAGTGGCCCTCATGGTGGTCAATATCTGTCTGGGAACGGGGAGTCACCCCTTATCAACAAGGGTGCCTGAACAATGCATATTTGTATACCTAACCCTTAACTGTACCCCACAACTTTAAAATAAAAAATTTTAAAATAAAAATAAATAAATAAATAAAAGGAGTTTTTTCAGAACATATCTTTTTAAAACATATATTTTTCTTTTCAGAACATATCTTTAAATTTCTTTTTCAGAACATATATTTTTTAAAAGTTTGCCTTTGGATTTTTAAGCATTTACTAATACAACTGTATGCACACAATCACTCACATGTGCCTGCACACATGCAGACACACACACACACAGATCCCACATTGCATATTGTTTTGCAATTTGATTTACATTCATTAATATATTCTGGACATCTTTCCATGTCAGTACAGGTTGATGTACCTTATTATTTTTAGCACCTACATAGTATTTCAATATAGTATGTTGGAAAACAAATATGTTTATCTGTCCCTATTGGTGGATATTTAAGTTGTGTTTTAAATATTGCAAACAATGCTGCAGTCAGCATCATTGTATGAACATATTTGCTTGTGTTTTAGCAAAATCTAGTTTTTGAAAAGTCCTAGTCTCTAAAAATTTTTATAATGACTTTCATTTATCTGTGTTAAAGAGTAAAGAATATGTTGCTTAAGTCCAACTGTGTTTTGGAAGCTTTTGGAAATGCCAAAACCAACCGTAATGACAACTCAAGCAGGTTTGGAAAATACATGGATATCAACTTTGACTTCAAGGGGGACCCGATTGGTGGACATATCAATAACTACTTATTGGAAAAGGTAAAATGTGCTTAATTTCTGAGGGTAATGTTTATAAATACTGAATGTTTTTTAAAAATACATAATAATGTTTCTATAATTTCTTTTATTGTTTCAAAGTAGATTTAATCCTGTTCTCCCTCCTCAACTAACTTTCTGTGAGAAGGTATTCTTTTCTATTCTCTTATTAGCACTTACAGTATAAAAAAAGTTTCCATATAAGTATGGAAAAAGTTACAGACTTATAGATACAGATTTAGGTGTGTGTGTGTATGGTAGGGCACAGGTATGAGCATGGGTAAAGTTTAAACAAAAACTAATCTGGGATTAATCAGTTCTACTCTTTTTATATATCACCATCTTCCATATTTTTCAATTTTAGTTCTTTTGGTATGTCATTTTCTTCTAGTTTCTATTTGTTTTCTGCTTTATAGTAACATATATATTTTGTGCTCTTACATCCTGATTATGATGCCATACTATTTGGTTAGTAAAAACTTAGAATACGTTTTTATCTGCCTGTGTGAATGCTAAGCCCAAATTTCTGGAAGATTCCAATTGAAGCTTTCCTCTTGGGACTGCCAGAGAGGTTGTGTCCTAACTAATCTTGGTAATCACTGGACGTAACTGCAGGAGAGCACAGAGTTCATTCACCTGATTTTTGCAGTTAAGCTGTACTTTACAGAGTTAAGTCTCCACCTTGAATTGTACTCAGATCTAAGCTGACATGCTTTCTCAGTTAATGTTTTCCATTCCTATTATGCCATACCACCCTTTATGGCAGTATAATGTAGTATAATCTTTATTTTTGTTTGTTAATTGAAGTCAGACTGTTAACGAAATAAGTGTTTCATCAGAGTCCATTGAAAATGGACAGGGCATGTCAGATATTATCAGTCTTTTTCCAAAATGTTCCATGGATTCAGTTTACATACACATTCAATATGAAGGATTCCTTTGAATGAACACACATGGAACTCCTTCCCTAATAGCAGTCTTTTTGGAATCATCTGAAGCAGAGGTTCTTATGGACTGATCCTGCTCAGTGATTACAGGATGCATGGCATTGCTTTCTAAAATGCCAGCAGACCCTTGGGAAAGGAATGTTGAGACTATTCTTCCCTAAGCATTCCTTTCTGTTCTCCCCACATCCAATCCCAACTTCCCACCAATTTCATCTTTTGAGGTTCCAGGTTTTTAAAAAATCAAAATAGCCTCATTCTTCAGAAAGCCTAGAGACCTCTTTTAAGCAGAAAAAAGAATTATCAAAAAATTGTACAGGAAACCCCATAGAGAAGACCTACTCTTAGATGAGTACTGCCCATGGGGATCTTTGGGATATTTTAATGCACTGTAGATACAGAATTCCATAAGGAGGTGCCTTCTGTATTATTTTAGGTTAACTATTTTAATGTGTTTTTTTCTAGTCTCGAGTGATTGTGCAGCAGCCAGGAGAAAGAAGCTTCCATTCTTTTTATCAGGTTAGTAATCTTCTGGTATGCAGGTAATTGATCATTTGCTCAAGAAATGAGTATTTGTGCAGGAAATGAATATTTATATCTTGGGCTCTCACCTGTCCTATGCTTCCCTTATCTCCATGGCCCATAACACATTATACATACACACACATGTTGCACACCCTACCCCACATGCATCTTAAGAGACTGGACGAGCATGACTGTTACCACAAGCTGTCAGGTGGTTGGCCAACCAGATGACTGCCTTGAGTAAGCATCACCCACATTTCCTTTCAATGCAGATAACAGTTTAAAGATGATGAGAGCTTTTAAAAGGTCCATTCTAAATATATTCAATTAATTTTGTTTTATTTTGAATGGAAACTCTTGTTCCCAAATTTGAGAGGTCCAGAGATGGGAATACAAATTCAGTTTATTTTGCTCATGGAGATTATAAAGTAATATGATTACTTTTTAAAAACAACTAGGATTTATAAATTTAAGGGAGAATTATCTTCTTTATCCCATCAATGTTTAGAAAAATATTTGAATATCTCTTTTGGGAGTGCGTTTAGAGTCTAAAGCAAAATCTTTTAAATAGCCTGCCTGTTGGCAAGTCTTTACATGCAGAGAACAAGTTTAATGTATTACTGTAGTTTTTTTAAAGCCCAAAGTAATATAAACCAAGACTAATAAATAGAGTGGGTGATCAAATTAAGCAATATGGTGTTGGATTTTTAAGAAGTAAAACTATAAATTAAGATAGATCTCCATCTGTACACTGTCTCTGAAGGTGATTGAAAGGTTGCAATACAACTGAATATAATTCAGTTGAATTTAATTTCTTTTAGGTAACTGCTTTAGCAGGTACTAGTCGTGTATATATACAAGTTCTGGTATATTTGGTTTAAATATCAATTTGAAAAATCTGATAATTCTATCGTTTAAGTAAACCAAAACATACAGTTTGATATAAAGAATTTAAATGTAGTGCCTTCCAAAGCATACTTTATATGAAAGGGCTATCAATATTGTATTTGTCTTTTTGTTGACAATTTGCCCTATTAAAAAAATTTTTTTTTCTACTAAATGCAAAAGAGTTCTGTTTATTTCAGGAACCCATAACCTTTACCCAGTGTTTTTCCCACTTGGATGGAAGGATTAAAACTTATCTTTATCCAACACTATAGTCCTGGTTGTCCAATTGTCCTCCTTTCCTGAGGTCTACAGCTTGATGGGGAAGAGCTGTTTGTTTCTGGTGTGATTCAGCATATGACTGTCTACTGATCCTTCTTATTTCCTTGACAATATTGACTTTCTAAATTCTGAAACATAGCTATATCCTGGCTATAATATGGTTACTCAGCAAGTAACTACCACAGAGCATAGGATCCTGTTTTACAAATGACTGTATTCAAAACAAGAAGTTTTTATACTAGTTTAAGTTGTGAATTAGATAAGACTTTTATTATTTTTTTCCAAAGGCCAAAATAATCACTTCATTAATCAATCAAATCTGAGTATATATAACATTATGAAAAAGAAAATAGCAATGACTTCAAATCCAGTGATAACAATATATGGTTCAGGGGCTTGTGTGATGACAAAAAAGTTCATAGATGTCAGTTAGTGCCAACCGCAGCAGCTTCACGTGACCTTTCACACTGAAGCAGAAGGGGCGATGATTTACTTTCAGCCGCACGGTCTCCATCATGCCCTCAGACCCAACAGCCACACTTCCCCTCAACTCTTCTCTTCAGCACACCGCCCCAGAACACCTCGCAAGGCGACAGCAACTGGCACTTCGGGTGAGCACTTCCCTTCTAGATGAGACTTTTAAATTAATTTTCTTTATGACTGCATTCTCTATAACTGATGACAGTGAAGCCATTTATTTCCCTTGCAAATAAAGCAGGCTGGGTATGATGGCTCAAACCTGTAATCCCAGCACTTTGAGAGGTGGAGGCAGGAGGATTGCCTGAGCCCACGGGTTCAAAACCAGCCTTGGCAACATGACGAAACCTTGTCTTTACAATAAATCAAAAAATTAGCCAGGCGTGGTGGCACACACCTGTAGTTCCAGCTACTTGGAAGGCTAAAGCAGAAGAATTGCCCGAGTCCAGCAGGTCAAGGCTGCGGTGGCCATAAGCGTGCCACCGCACTCCAGCTGGGCAACAAAGTGAAACTCTGATTCAAAAAGAAACAAAAAACTTCTTCAAAGCTCGAACAGGAAGACCTAAATGAATTGAGCTCAGAAAATGATTGAAAGCTAGATTACCATTAAGTTAGAATATTTGGTACAGCATATGTTTTACCAGTTTATTTCTAATTAAATATTTTTCAGCTACTCCAAGGAGGTTCAGAGCAGATACTACGCTCCCTGCATCTCCAGAAATCACTTTCATCTTACAACTATATCCATGTGGGAGCTCAATTAAAGGTAAGAATTTCTTCTTTGAGACTGTTCAGACAATCAAATAATCAGAAGGGATATTAAATAATTATGTCTTTTCTGTCCTATTTTTAAATTCTCAAGGACAGAAATGCAGTAGATTATTGAACTAACAACCTTGCTTAATAACCCATTACTATATTTTATCACCATCTGACAGGAAAGAAGTTTTTTCTATATTCAGTGTTTTATTTCATTTTTAACCCTATTCCTATTTCTTTTATTTTGATACTGTAAAAATATTGATAGGACTGAGAAGACAATTCCATATGAATTGGCTAAAGCAAATTAGTAAGACAGAAAAAAAATTAAAAGCACATCTGTTCTCTATTTGTTGTTTTTCAAATATTGATTTTGATGTATACTAGAAATAATTTTTAGACCCTTGAGCGTTTCTATTCAGCTGTCCAAATTTTCCATTTTTACCCTCCCTTTGCATGCAAATATTTATACACTCACATGCAGGCGCATTTTTGCTCTTTACCTCTAGTTAGTTTTCTGCTAGTCACTTTACAACTAATTCTAATAATATAATGTTTCATTGATAGTATGTTATAAAATGATAATTATATTTTTATCCTATTTTTGTAGGAGGGAAGATATATAAATGCATAAAATAAGATATGGAGGGATATAGATTACAATATTAGTTGTTTATTCTGGAGAAGTGAGATTGTGGATATTTGTGTTCTACTTTATATTTTTTCTGTAATAAAATTCATCATTTTTGTAGGTGAGAGAGAAATAAAGAGAAACTCTAAAAGAAATAGGATCTAAGATGTGGACAGTATTTCTTTCTTTCTTTCTTTCTTTTTTGAGTTGGAGTCTCGGTCACCCAGGCTGGAGGCTGGACTGCAGTAGCATGCCCACAGCCACCCCAGTGTCAACCTGCTGGGCTCAGGCGATCTTTCCACCTCAGCCTTTCAAGTAACCAGAACTACAGGCGTGCGCTACCATGCCCGGCTAATTTTTTGATTTATTGTAGAGATGAGGTCTCACTGAGTTACCCAGGCTGACCACGAACCCACGGGCTCAGGCAATCCTCTCACCTCAACCTCCCAAAGTGCTGGGATCACAGGTTTGAACCACCGTCCCGGCCTAGTTTAGTTGTATTTTTATTGTTATACATATAAACATTGATATTTTGGTTTTTGCAACTAATTTTCCATTATCTGACATTCAGGTTATACTTTTACTTTTTATTTTTACAGTCATCTGAGAGCAGGGATGTTTGGCTGAAAATTAATTGAAAACAAAACAATAGAGGGCAGCACTTCAACTTTCTAAGAATTGGCCAGAGGTACTTAAAGATGTGTAAAGGATTGTAAAGTCAACACTTAAAACGCTGGTGGCTGCGAATATTTGTTTTCCAATTATCTTATTAACCAGATTACTTTTCGTCAAGTCATGTAGAGTCCCCACAGAAGGCAAGAGTTAAATTAACATTTAGCCTTTTTTTCTAAGTTAAATTTAGCTTAGGTTCCCTTTTTATCAAAGTTTTCCATTTCCACTTTCCTCATCTTTTTTTCTTCCTCTCTAAGAAAAACAGAGTAATATATGATCATTAGTTAAAACTTAAAATAAAGATAAACCAAAAGGAAATAAAAACACACTAAATTTTAATATCCAGAGATGATTATTGTTAATAACTTGTACCTATATTTATAGATAGAATCAAACAATAAGTCCTGGTTAAATACATTTGCTTTTATTATATTATAATCTAAGCATTAATATCTTCCCATGCAGGTAAATATAAATCAATATTAATATAAGTTTAATAACTATAAAGTATTACACTGTACGTATCTTAATTAGTCCTAAAATGTATGAATCATGTACAATTACGATATTTGGGGTTACAGGTAAGAAAAGACCCAATTAAAAGTCTCCAAAACAATAAGGAACTGAATTATCTCACTTGACAAGAATCCCTGAGATGGAGCAGTTCCAGAATTGGTAAAGTCATTGCCTTAACAGTGTTGTTAGGGACTCACATGTCTTCTTATTTGTTTGTTTTCCCAACTTATAACTCCGCCATACTCAGTGGACAGGCTCTTTTCTAAGGCTGGTTTTCCTTGTGGTCTCAAAATGGCATTAACACTTCCAGGAGTCACAGATAAAGGAACTGTTCATGGCTTATGTCCCTTTATAAGCTAGGGAAACCTCCTCAGAACACTCTCTTCTCCCATCCCCTACAAACATGTTCCCAATTGTCTTTTTGCTCAGAATGGCATCTTGTGTCAGTGGCTGGCCAATCACTTAAGGGAATAGGACCACCATGATAAATTCAGACCAATGAAAATTTACCCCTCAGGCTGTGTAGAGGCCAATCACAAAGGACACATGCACTTGGAGAGGCATAAACAAATCCAGATTCTATCAGCAAGAAGGAAATGGGGGTGAGGAATGGCTGTTAGTTAAGCAGTCAACCATTCTCCACAGTAGGACATTTTGGTTTTTGTTTGGTTTGGTTTTTTTTTGTCCAGTTACTTTGCAGTTTCAGCACAGTTGCAGTTTATAATAATAGTAATATCTGATACTTGAGTATTTTTTTTAATGTGCTAGAAACTAGGGAGGTACTTTATTTAAATTCTCATTCAATTCTTGCAATCACCTTATAAGAAATATATTATCATCCTATTTTACCTATGAGGAAATTGACACTCAATGAGATTAAGTATTTTGCCCAAGGTTAAAAAAATCAACAAACAACCAAAAAACCCTAGTAGGTGGAGAAGCTTACTTAGTTGTCTCCAGGACACTAGAAAAGCATGTGTCTCCCCTTCCTCAGCAGTGAGCATTAGGCCAGATCTCTGTGTCCAGTCAAAAGGAGAAACTCCTCATGGAAAGCCTTATTAGTCAGGCCTTTGTAGCTACTGCTTTGGGAAAACTTCTAATATAAGCAATTGCCACTGCTTTGTTGTGAATTTCTATTTACACACTTGTATTTCCAATGTAATGGCCACAGGTTCTTAAAAGCAGGTGATTCATCTTCAAACTACCTATACCAGTTAGATCTGACTTACCAAACATTTATTGAATGAGTGAAAAATGAAGTGCTGGTCCCAGACTGTTTAGTAGCTTGCTGAATGACTGAGGCTGGCTGCTTTGCTTTGGGAAGGGTCCTGCTTTTCCTCAGCTAGGAAATAAAACACCTGATTACACAAAATGGGATTGTTGTTGCCAGCCTATACAAGCAAACTGTAGAACAAAGAGCCACAAACCACAGTAGCCAAGTGTGTATTTTGGAAGATCCCATAGTCAACATTTCCATTTGTGATCTCACATCCCATACCATTGCCTTCACTGATCATGGAGTGGCGATCAACTTCTCTGAGCCAAACCAGGACTTGCTCCCTCACTGAAGGTTCCAGAAAGGGGCACAGTGCTTATTTTGGGTGATGACTTCCACACACAAGTAGGCTTTGCATGTGCTGAATGATGTTTTCACTCCTAAAATCATTTTTATTTTCTCTAGACACTCATCATCCCAAGTGATTTACTATAAAGGCATGAAGATGCTGGTTAAACAAATTAATTTTATAATTGTTGGATTTTAATGCTCATAGGAAATGGCTGTGACTTGAGTTTTTTATTTTCATCCCTAGTCTTCTATCAATGATGCTGCAGAATTCAAAGTAGTAGCTGATGCTATGAAAGTAATTGGTTTCAAACCTGAGGAGATTCAAACAGTGTATAAAATTCTGGCTGCTATTCTTCACTTGGTGAGTAGGGGCACTGCTAAGAGTATATTGTCTTTCAGACAGAATGCTTTCTCAGAAGATTTTTGTTTTGTTTTGTTTTCTATAGATTTAAAAAGTAATTTATTTAGAGAAAATATTGCTGATGTTTTGAAGAAATTATTATGTCTGTGGTTCTCACCATCATTGTATGAGGGATTTTCAAGCCACTGTAGGGTTTGAGACTGTGACTTCAGTTAATTGTCTTACTGGTATCGTTAAGCTTGGAAGTGGTTAATTTCAAGGACAAAGAATTCAGCAGTGATATGATTACTAATGGTATTAAGTTTCCAACGGCACTTGAAACATAGAATCATAGATTATTAGAACTGGATTTTTGATCATCTCATTTTACAGATTGGGAAATGGCCCTAAGGGGTCACTTGACTACCTCAAAGGCGCAATCAGTTCATCACAGAGCCAACACTGTAGACCATTCTTTTTCCATAATACCATACCACACTTAGAAGTGAAGAACTGTGTGTTCGATTTCTTGCATCATCATTTATATAATTAGAGATTTTTGAACTATAATGAACATGTAATCTTACAATATGTGAGTGATTGCATGGATTCAAATCTGGAATAAAAATTCTCTTTCACTTTAATGTAGGAAGATTTCACTGTAAATGAATAAAAAATGTTCAGGATCTATATGAAAAGTATTACACAGCAATATAAATGATAAATGTTTCTGACTAGGAAGACTTTAATATTATAAATTGTCTCATCTCTTTGAATTAGTTTTTAGAGACAGTGCAACAATCCCTCTCAGAATTCAAACAGGAATTTTGTTTTGTTTTTAACTTGACCTATCGATTCTAGAATTTACCTGGAATAATAAACCTGTAAGAAGATCAAATAAAGTGTATTAAAGACGAGTATTAAAGGTGAAGGAAGGAGAGGGAACATGACTAATTAATTCTACCAAATTTAAAATGACAGTAAAACTTACAGTACTTTAAAACTTCTTGTACAAATTCAGTACCAGATCAACAGATTAATCAGATTAGTTGGTGTACTGGACATTTGGAAGATAGTTAATAAGTACATATTGCTTATTGAATGAGTAGAATATAAATAGACTCAAGCACTTAAAGAAATTTAATATATTAAAAAAAGATGACATTTCAAATCAGAGTTGAAAGCTAGCCTCTTCAATAAATTGTGTTAGAGCAACTAACCATATGAAAAATAAAGTTAGAGTTTTACTTTATACTACATACCAAAATAAATTCTGGATGGTTTAAAAGTTTAAATGTAAGAAAAAGAACTATAAAAGTATCAGAAGAAAACATCAAATACTCAAAAACCTTTGGAGTAGGAATAGTTTAAATATGACACCAAAGAAAGAGAAACCCTGAGGCAAAAGATTCATAGATTTGACCACTAAAAATGTAAAACTTCTATCCATCACAAACATACACTGAAAATGAAAAGATAATTGAGTGTCTGAAAAAGAGAAAAAAGTAGATGACACACTCTGTTATTATATGTTGAGATATGTAATGTATTTAAGAAAGTAGCTACAAACAAGGTCACTTGAATTATATCTTAAATTGGCAAATATATCCCTAACATAATGTTTAAGAATCTCTGTCTTGTTTTTCAATTTTGATATAGGGAAATTTAAAATTTATAGTAGATGGTGACACACCTCTTATTGAGAATGGCAAAGTAGTATCTATAATAGCAGAATTGCTGTCTACTAAGACAGACATGGTTGAGAAAGCCCTCCTTTACCGGACTGTGGCTACAGGTCGTGACATCATCGACAAGCAGCACACGGAACAAGAAGCCAGCTATGGCAGAGACGCCTTTGCCAAGGTGAGATTGCAGCTCACTTTTGTCAGCCTTGTGTTGATCTCAGTTGATGTTTAAGTGAAATCCTATAAGGATGCATTCAGATGTTCCTTAAAAGTAGGTTAAGACTTTGAGACACTGTAATAATATATTTTGGCTATCACAGCCTCAATAAAACCTCCTGCCAGAGAAGGTTCTGAGAGAAGCAGAGGCCGGCTGATGGTGGAGCTGAAAAGGCTTATGTTTTCCAGGGCCCCTCAAGTGTGTGGGCCCCTTTCATGGCCCTCCATGTTGCTTCTCGCACCTAGTAATGCCCCACAAGAGTCTCCTTCAGTCCAACTGACTAAGCTGTAATACATTTTTTAATTTTTTCTTTTATTTTTAATTGACAAACGGTAATCAAATATATTTATGGAATGCAATGGGATGTTTCAGTACATGTATACATTGTGCAATGATCAGATCAGGCTAATAACATATCTATTACCTCACATACTTAATCATTTCTTTGTGATGAGAACATTTAAAATCCACTCTTGGTGATTTTGAAACATACAATACCTTATTACTAGCTATAGTCACCATGCTGTGCAATGGATCACCAGAACTTCTTTCTCCTAACTGAGATTTCTACCCTTTGACCAGCTTGTCCCCTTTCCCTTTCCACCCCCATTCCTCCAACCTCTGCTAGCCACCATCTACTCTCTGCTTCAATGAGTTCGACTTCTTTAGACTCCACATGTAAGTGAGCTAATACAAGTATATGTCTTTCTGTGCATGGCTTATTTCATTTAGCATATTGTCCTCTAAGCCTGTGTACCATCTGTGGTCTTAGTACCACAATTTGTTTAACCATTTTCCTCTTAAGTCATTCACTTTCTTGCCACTGCAAATAGTGCTACTAGTCTTTATACATCTATCCTTACACCAGTGCTTCTATCTCAGTTGGATAGATTCCCAGGAGTGAGCTTGCCAAGTCAAAGGGTATACTGATTTTAAACTTTAAATATATTGGTTTTATGGCTGTACTGTAATAGCTCATTGTTGCTTTATTTTTTATTACTAGCATTGTTGAGCATCTTTTCATGTTTTGTAAAGTATTTATATTCTGAGAATTGCCTGAGTAGATCCTTTTTGTACGTTTTCTTTGGGGCTGTTATCTTTTTATTGTCAATTTCCAGAAGTACTTCTTATCTCATAAACTTTAATCCTTTTCTGCTGTGTGGTAAGAGTTGTATTTTTCCAGGTCTAACTTTTGTTGTTGTTGTTCTACTGATTGATTAGACTGCTGTCTGTTCCATTTTTTTACTCTTGTGAGGCTTCGGCTTGGTTTTTAGTCTTGGGACGAATTTGAATTTATCATAAGTGCAGTGGGGAATAATTGGAGGATTTTAAGACCAGGCAGTAACATCAAGTTTGAAGTGTTAAAACAATCACTCCTGCCTTATTGTGGGAATCTTATGAGGGGTAGAGCAGGAGAGGAAGCAAAGACACCAGTTGAGATATTTTATTAATCTAGGAGAGAGATGATGGCAGCTTGGACTAGGGAGATAGCAGTAGAAGTAGGGAAATGAAGATGATTTGAGATGGGCTTTGTTGAGAAAATAACCCATGGAACTTGCTGTGTGGGGAATGAAGGAAGTAAGGATAATACCTTAACATGATTGGCTCTAGCCTACCTCTCTGGCCTCATTTCATACCATATTCCAGCTTCTTTCTTCATTCTAGCACATCAGTCTTCTCTCAGTCCTCACAAGTTATATTTATCCCCTTTTCCTTCCCGCCACAAGGCTTCTGCATGTGCTATTTCCTCTTCTTGAATTTCTCTTCTCTCCCCACATGCCTGTTTACCACTTACTCATCCTTCCTGTCTCAACCCAAGCATCACTTTCTCAGAGAAGGCTTCCCTGACCTCCCTGACTACGACTGAGTAGATTAAATTCCCCACATACCCCATGCACTTCTCCTTCAGAGAGAGAGAGAGAGACAGGCAGACAGACAGACAGAAAAAGTGCATGTGATTTTTTTCCTTCACATCACTCCCTAAGCTCCTTGGAGACTGAGATGATGTTTGTGTTTGCTTAGTAATGCAATTCCAATAAACTACACATAATAAATACTCAGCAAATATTTGTTGAATGAATTAAATAATTCCTAAGTGTCTGGCACTGTTTATTCATTGCTAAAAGTCAGATAAAAACAGCTTTGGAGGTGGGAAGAAAAAGAGTCCTGACAAGATGTAAGTTTGAGATGGCTGTGAGACATCTAAGAGTCGCTGTCAGGGAAATGGCAAGCATGGGAGTCAGGAGCTCAGAGGCTCTTCTTTGGGTCTGGATTGGGATAATACATTTGGAAGTCATATTAGTATTATTTCATCCTGGATGAGGTGACTCAGAGAGTGAAAAGAAGAGAGCCAGGAGGAATGCCAACTTTGAGAGGTCAGGTAGATGAAGAGCCCTTACCAAAAAGCGCCAAGAAGGAGCAGCCAGCGAAACAAGAGGAAAATTAAGAAAGGCTGGGATCACGAATCCCAGAGAGGAAGCGTTCCAAGAAGAGAGTGGGAAACTCAGTTGAGTGCTGCTGACAAGTGGAGCAAGATGTCTATAAAGAGGTACAAGAAAGGGTCTCTGTAGAGGTGCTAAGGGTCTTTGATGAGCCATTTCAGTGGTATAGTAGGACAAGTGAAGACTTGAGTAGGTTGAAGAGTAAGGGAGAAGTGAAGAGTGGAGACAGTGAGGATGAGTGAAGAGTGTGGGTAGCTGGCTAGAGATGTTATGGAAGGAGTTCTAAAGACATGGCATTGCAGGGCACATGGGGATCAAAGTATGAATTTATGTCAGCCTGTGGCATCTTTGTACATGTGTGGTTTGGCATGTGTAGCCTTGTGCATTGAATGCATGTTTGAGTCTCAAGGAATTTCAAATCTTGGCCTTTTGGCTCAGATCTTTATTTAGGATTAGAAATAAATGTGCATATTTTTAGAATTCATAGAATTTTAATGGGTTATAGATATTAACTCATTAGTTCCCAACTTTTTATAATTGATGAAATTAACAGTAAAGCAATGAAGGGACTTATATAAGGAATTATTGATATAGCTACACATGGAAACACGCTTGGGGATGTTGGAATAGATAAAGAGGCTGATAATAATTTGTTAAAAATTTAAGCCATTTACTTTAATTTTGCATGCATTATATAGTTTTTTAAACAGATGATCTATATTTTCAATTGTTCTGTTTAATAACAGCTATGCTAAACAATAAGGAGAAGGTAGACAGAAATTTAACATTTATTGCAAATCCCAATAGAGGACTCATTCCCAAATGGGCAGGAATTTACAATGTTGTTTTCTTCACAGGCAATATATGAGCGGCTTTTTTGTTGGATCGTTACTCGCATCAATGATATTATTGAAGTCAAGAACTATGATACCACAATTCATGGGAAAAATACCGTGATTGGGGTCTTGGATATCTATGGCTTTGAAATCTTTGACAACAACAGGTAAAATGGATCATATACTTAAAACCATATTGCTTTTTTTAAAATTTATTTTATCTATGGCTTTGAAATCTTTGACAACAACAGGTAAAATGGATCATATACTTAAAACCATATTGCTTTTTTAAAAATTTATTTGTCTAATGTATTCCTTTTCTTGTAGCTTTGAACAATTCTGCATCAATTACTGCAATGAGAAATTGCAGCAGCTATTTATCCAGCTGGTTCTGAAGCAAGAACAAGAGGAATACCAGCGGGAAGGGATCCCGTGGAAGCACGTGAGTAGACTCTTGTGGAAAATGTCTTCATGTATTTCTCATATTGCTCATAATGAAAATCTTAGCATTTTAGGTATTTATTGATCTTCTTGGGTAGTTGAAACAGCTGAACCTTAGTTGTTTTCTTTTTTTGGTTTGGATGCATTCATTTTCAGAATTGTTAGGTGGGATTTCTCTAATTTGATAGACTACCTCACTGGTTCTCTGAAAATCCTGAGTTACAGCCAGTAAACCTAACATTTTTTACTCTGTGGCTTATACCATATGGCCGTTCTGTTTTATGTCTGTCTATTAGAGTTTAGCATCATTTATTATCAAATTTTGCCTTAAATTGGGTGGACTTTGCTTCCAAATCTAGTTTCTTCTTCATGTTCTTTTTTTTCCTTCTCTTCCTCCTTCACTTTGTAAACTGGTATTTTATTGTCTTCAGTTAATGTTATTCATATTCTCTGAAACCCGTGCTTTAAAATACCTATATTGCCTTTCATCTCCATTTACTTTCCTTTGTCTCATACTTCAGGGCTCTTCATCTACCTGACCTCTCAAAGTTGGCATTCCTCCTGGCTCTCTTCTTTTCACTCTCTGAGTCACCTCATCCAGGATGAAATAATACTAATATGACTTCCAAATGTATTATCCCAATCCAGACCCAAAGAAGAGCCTCTGAGCTCCTGACTCCCATGCTTGCCATTTCCCTGACAGTGACTCTTAGATGTCTCACAGCCATCTCAAACTTACATCTTGTCAGGACTCTTTTTCTTCCCACCTCCAAAAGCTGTTTTTATCTGACTTTTAGCAATGAATAAACAGTGCCAGACACTTAGGAATTATTTAATTCATTCAACAAATATTTGCTGAGTATTTATTATGTGTAGTTTATTGGAATTGCATTACTAAGCAAACACAAACATCATCTCAGTCTCCAAGGAGCTTAGGGAGTAATATGAAGGAAAAAAATCACATGCACTTTTTCTCATGGCTCTTTGTGAACTTTTATATTTGTTAGGAGCAAACTAGTCTAGTAAGATGTAGCCTGAGAGTATAGCTGGTCTAGGATACAAACCACAGAGATTACAGCTAAAAGGCATGACTTGTTTGGTTTTCTTATTCCCTACAATTAGACTTCCTACTTATGATAGAACTAAGACCTGGTAATATTTCTTTTAAGTTTGTATTTTTATTTTGTTTGTTTTTTTTATTTCAAATATGCAGGGTACGATTCAGGATTAGGTATACAAGTGGGCATCATACGGTAAAGTTTGGGCCTCTAGTCCTCACTTTGCCAGGTTTGAGATCAGGTACCCATCTTGATGTTATGCGTGGGCCCCCTCCCCCCACCCCACCCTGGTAATTTCCCACTACTGTCAGTTCCTTTCTTATAGTAAAAACATGGAACCAGCCATGCTGCCCATCAAAAGTTTGTATTTTTAAACCGTTTTGAGAATATATTTGAAAAATGCAAAAACTTTGAGTTTCCATAAGTTTCTGAGTTTGTAAAAACCTTATTTATTGTCTTGCCAGACAGTGAAAATAAAGCCAATATTTGTTTTCCAATATCCAACATAATAGCAGTAAAAAGTTATTTAGAATGCTATATTTATTTCATTTTTATTTTTATTTTAAAATTAAAAAAAATAATAATAGAGACGGGGTCTTGCTATGTTGCCCAGACTGGCCTCAAACTCCTGGCCTCAAGCTATTCTCCCAACTCGGCCTCCCAAAGATTATGGGCATGAGCCACCAAACCTGCCTGAAATGCTATATTTAAATGACTTTTATATTCCCTCCTATCTTCCTGTTTTCTGTCTCTTTTCATTCAGAAAAAAGAGACAATGATACAATAAATAGCTTTCCAGCCTCAAATTACATCTTTGCCTTCCATGATGTGTTAAACATTAGAATATCATAAAGAAGTTTGAGAATATTAGCATAAATTTTACCTATTTACAAATAAACCAAAGAGTTACTTTATAATATAATTATCTACACTTTGATTTAAATAGTGAACTCTCATCATAATTAAAATGTAGTTCAATTAAGTTTATATGAAGCTTTCTAACAATGAGTCTGTTTTATTATGTAATACATAGTGTAACTGAAACGTATATTTTTGTAACAATTTAATCATAAAACTTGTTATTCAAATGTGATTTCAAGATACTGGTCAAAAATATCCTTTAACAACCATGGTATCAAATTCCACAGGCAGAATTGATAATGGAAAAAGTAACAATTGTGGTAGGGTATTCCAAACATCAGAAAAAAGAAACAAGAACCCTAAAATGCAATAGTTTTTCACTATATAAACCAAAAAATATGGGAGGGAGGGAAGGAGCAGAAGATTAACCCCAAGGTAACAGTTACTGACTACGTGCCAGTTCTTCCCAAAATGAGATCTCTAGTCTGAGTATTTTCTTTAAAAATTCCATACTTCTAAACATAGCAGTTCTTTTTTAAAAAAAAATTTTTTTATGGAAAAGTTTAAACATACTTAAGAGGAGAAACTATAGTATAATAAACTCTATGTGCCCATTCCTGTTTTAACACATCAGTAGACTGCCAGTCTGTGTCATCTGTTCCCCTACTCACCTGCTCCCAAGTTATTTTGAAGCAAATTTCAGATATTGCTTTGCTTCACTTGTAAATACTTCAGTGTTTTTCTCTAAAAAATAGAGTTTTGATCGAATAAATCTTTCTCTGCTCAAAAAAAGTTTTACAGAAACCATGACCACAATACTATTATCACACCTAAAAAAAATTCCTTAATATCATAAAATATCCAGTTGTTCATATTTTATATTTTCTCAATTGTCTTATAGTTGTTTGGGAGTTTGTTTGAATTTGAATCCAAATAAAGTTCTTACATTATGATTGGCTGATAGGTCTCTCACACATCTATAGACTTTCTCTTCCATCTCCTTTCTCTCTCTCTCTCTCTCTCTCTCCATTCTTTTGTTGAAGAGAATTAGTCATATGTTCTGTGGAGTTGGCCATAGTCTAGAATTTGCTAATTGCATTCCTGAAGTGTCATTTAGTATGTCTCTTCGTTCCTTGTATGTTCTGAATATTTTTTGTTAACTCTGGAGTCTTGACTGGATTCAGGATTCGGCTTTTTTTGGGTTTTGTTTTTTTTTCTCATTTATTCAGTTTTATAGACTGTGGGTGAACTTCCACTAGGAAGTTCATGATATCGGGTCATCTGTGATTCATTCACTTTTTTTTTTTTTTTTTTTTTTCATTAATCAGTATTTTTTATTATGGTTTTGTGGGGTACAGTTAAGGGTTAGGTGTACAATGACGTTTCATTCAGGCACCCTGTAGATAAGAAGTGTTTTCCCATCCCCCGACAGATATTTGCTACTGTTAATCCCATCCCCCTCCCCCCCATAGTTTTCCCAGTACCATCCGTCATTTTCTCATAGTATTGCATTGGATGG
>NW_007059212.1:0-675 GCF_000164805.1 Carlito syrichta
AAACTGTAACTCATATTGAGCTGGAGCTTTGACTTTAATCCTTTTGACTTTCATCTCAAGTCTTTACCTTGTTACTATAAATACAGTTTGAACCATTGTGAAAGACTTTCATGCTTCTTTGTAAAAAATGGGGATATGACAGGACTTTGTTTTACTGCACTAAAGGGTTTCTTTGTTACTGGCTTAACAGAGAACATACTGTTAATTATATATTTATTCTAGGTTAGTTATTTTATTGACATGCAAAAATGTTACTTTGAGAAGTGCTTTTAGATAGTTTCAGTTCTTTGTTCTACAAGGGAATGTTGTTTTTCAGATAATCATCCAGTGAATTAATTTGTTCCCTGAGTTTCCTTGAATTTTTTTATTCCATTCAATTTTTTTTTAGTCTCAGTGGCTCCTGAAAATAAATCTAACAATTTCAATGGCTTTGTACTTGGTAATATGGCTGATTTATTTGCCTGAAGTTTAGATACATTCACACAGAACATGAGCATCAGTTTGTTGGTTAGTTTTTGTTTCTTCTTTTATTTTAAGTAGTTTAAGGTTTCCTCTGGGGGGAAATTCTTTTAATGGTAATTCACCTTATTGTTTGAAGGAAACATTCACAAATTCTTTTATGCCACTGCAGGATACTGAGGTTTAATAAATTGAAATGTGATGAATCATATTGTA
>NW_007059213.1:0-779 GCF_000164805.1 Carlito syrichta
ACAAACTTTACCTCATTTCCTAAGGCCAGATATTGCAGCGTGTGGGGGAGTTTTGGGTCCCTGCTCCCTCCGGCTCTCTCCCCGGCTGCATTGTCTCCAGTCCAGCACCCGGCACCGCCAGTCACACAGGGAGGCTCTGGGCGCCTGCCCCTCAGAGACACCAGTTCCATTCCTGGCAGAAGTACCCTGTGGGGGGCCCAGAGTCACTCTCACCGCCCACTGCCTGCCCTTTGGAGCTTTGGAGCTCTGGAACTTCGGGCCCACCCTGAATGAGGCACTCAATGTGAGACCCCAAGCCAGGGGACCCAGACAAGTGGAGAAAAACAGATCTGGGTAAACTACCTTGCTATTCTCTAGACAGAGACTTCCATTGCCCCACCCACCTATCAACAAACTTTACCTCAGTTCCTAAGGCAACAGCACGAAACAGGAGACAAAGCCCCACCCCTACGCTGCAATGAAAAACAAAAAGGGGAGGCCAGAATCGGAGATCACAGAAGTGACTCTAGTCTGATCGCTTATTTTGACTTATGATTTTATCATTGAAACTGTTGGTTTAGATCACGTTTGGTGTTTACCTTCTGACTTATACTGTTTCTTGATTTTATTGGCCTGTCTCTGTGTAGCTATCAGTATTCTTTAGGGAATCTTTCTTACCTGTCTTTCTTCACTTCTTCCCGGCCCTGTGTCTCTTTCTCACCTGATAGTTGGTATGTATATCTGTTTTTCCCTCTCGCACTTCTCTCTTTCACTTAATTTGACTTATGATTTTATCACTG
>NW_007059214.1:0-759 GCF_000164805.1 Carlito syrichta
GCCAAGTTGCCCGGGCGGGACTCGAACGCTCGGGCTCAAGCGGTCCACTCGTCTCAGCCTCCCAAAGTGCGGGATCACAGACCGAGCCACCGAGACCAGCCGGAGTTGGAATTTAAAACATGGTACAAACCGTTCGAACCCAGAAGCTCTTTATATTTCTGAAGGGTCCCACGAAGTTCCATACAGTCATTCGCTTCGGTTTTCAGAAGCCCACTCGGCAGACACGCTTGGCAAGAAGACACATCTGCAGGCAGAAGAATGGGCCTTTGACCTTTGAACAGACAAGGCCCTCTCGTGTCAAGTTAAATATGAAAGAAGATCTCTCCCGCTCATCAGAAAGGGTCTCCAGACATAAAGGGCATCCAACAAAGTAATTCTAGAAGGAAGAACCCGATGGGGAAAAGAAGAGAAACGGATGACCGGCACACCGTCTTGAGATCTGGCGGCAGTGAGCGCAAAATCTGTTCAAACGTATCAGCCGCCTGGAAAAAAACGTGTTCCGTCAAAAACCTCTAGAGCTTTTGTCATTCTACAATCGCCCCCGCCCGCAACTGTCTTCGAGATGGAGGGAAACAATCATTTCAAATCGCATGAAGTCAACGGGGGGATACAGACGCAGTTCATCTCTTAATGGAAAGAAAGACGAAACGGGAGCCAGCGGCCATTTGGAGAAAACACCGTCTTAGAACGCGTCACTTAAACATACGTAATATCCCTCACATTTTGGCCAACCCTACCTGTACGTCGGCGGTCAGCAAA
>NW_007059215.1:0-1560 GCF_000164805.1 Carlito syrichta
AGGACCTTGGATAGAAGAACATAGCCATTCATCCTTGCAAAGGATAAGCCAGGGTCATCAGTATTTCAACTCCTCTTCTTTTCCATTCGCTGAACTCAAGTCGCTGCCTCATATTGATGAAACCATCCAGAAACCAGAGGATTGGGGAACTCCATGAAGGAAACTCATAGAGGTCAGTCTATTGGACCACAGAATTGAGGGAGTAGAGTAGATGGATCTGAAGGCCTAATGGAGAATACCCAACATACCTCTGTATAAAACAAAACAAAATACAGCCCTTTAAACAGTTTTCCATTATTCCAAGAATATAGACTTATCTTCTTTCATACTCTGATCTGTTTTCTTCATACTTCTCTGTTTCATTACTTGATTTTCCTGTGACTGACATTCTAAACTCCATTCACATTAAAATATGATTACATCTTTGAATTTATCATGCTATCTGTATGTTGCCTTGATTTTGTACATGTGGTTCCCTTTCTTTGTATAATCCTGTCTCTGCACCATTCCACTTTTTTAAAATCTGGTGAATTTCTAGGTTTTCTTCAGATTTCAGCTTCCTTTGAGAAGCTTTTACCTGCTCCTAAAGCACTTTGTAGTTATAACAATATATTATAATTTGTTGTTTATCCTCTTTGCAAATGGTTTATCAAGTTACTGTTGCAGTGCCTCATATTAAGTTAGGGTTGATTATTATTGAATTAGTGAATAAGTCAAAGAGGATTTTTCAAAGGAACTAATAGACCAATCTATAAAAGATCGTTCAACATGTCTGTAGAATGTAGAACAATGTCTCCATAACACTTGTGTCTTCTTGATTTATTTCCATGTGTCATTGCTGAATTGTTACTGTGCAATCTAGGGATCAAATTTTCCAAAAATCAATGATTAACTTATGGAATTTTAAAGTCTGTGTCTACTTGCATCCAACTAGTTATCTTTTATTTCATTGGCATAATTTGATAGTCATCATAGTGTTCCTGTCATTAATATGTTAGGTGCCATATGGTTGGAATGAAATATTGTCCTTGAACTTGGGGTAATTTATTTTAAAAAAATCCTTAGGACTCAAATAAGATTGTCTCCTATAAACTCAAAGTTATGACTTGTAGTAGAAGTTCAGTTACCTAAGAATAATTTTCTTACGTGTTTGATTTTAATAAGATACAATGATGATCTATAAAGACTTGCAATGACTTCCAAATCAAGAGAATAATTATCTAGTGCACTGATTACAACATAGAAATATTTGCAAAGTAAATAATCTCCTTTATGTGTGTAAGTAAAATCTTCATAAGTTTCAGTTGTAGCTTCCTTTTGAGAGTATAGAAATCTGATATAATGATATAATAGTCTTAGAATATCAATTTTTAAAATATTACTGTTACCAAAGGGCAGTAGTACTCTTTATGACTAATTAGTAATAATGGCTAATAAAAATTAGTACATACTAAGTACTTATATGCCTGAGAGTGAACCAAACTTGTTATATAAGTTATATTGCTTAATCCTATGATAAAGCTAGGAAATGTTTTATATATTATTTGCATTTTTCAATGA
>NW_007059215.1:2463-3854 GCF_000164805.1 Carlito syrichta
TGGATTTAGGGCTAGAAGTTACCATGAATGATTTCTATTCTATTTCCCCCAACAAACTAGTTTCTTCAGAGTTATTTATGAATAGTTTATGTATAGCATTTATAACATAGTTTAACACAATTTAGGATTGACTATAATTAAGTTTTAATGCACTAAAAAATATATTTCTATGTGAAGCTTTCAGGTACATTGTGACTGCAAGTAAATATTTGTATTCAATATTCCAAATGCCAAGTTTTCTTCCCTGCTTCTTCTTGACCCTTAGAAGATATTAGCTTGACAAAAGAAAACTAACTTTTCATCTCGCTGGAGTGAATCCTCACTTGTTTTTCTGAATACTGAGCTATAGTCAGCATCAGATAATGACTTTTTATTTCATGTATGATTCTCTGGATGTCACAATCTTTTCGCTGCCATTTTGTTTATTCATCTGATGGCATTTCTCCTCTCCTGGAACTCAAACGAATCAAATATAGAGCTTCAGAAAATGTTTTCCTCTCCTCCCTTTTTAACACATTTTTCTTAGCTTTGAGATAATTTTTCCATAGCTGTTCAGCTTGGAAGGTAGATGGTGCTAAGAGTTGATGTTTATTCATGTTCAATCTTGGGAAGAGGTGCTACTTTGTGTAAAGAAAAAAACAGATTTATCCTTTGATTCACCACGATCTTTATGAAAGAATGAGAAAAAAGTAGAAAAGACAAAATTCAATGCAAACAAAATGTGATTTTATTCTCATTCTTTTGCCAACTTTTATATGCGTGACTTGTTACTTTTTGCTAATGTGCGGCCACTAATGAAATTCCAGTAATTAAATAGAAATAGATGGACTGTTAGCAGGAAAAAGAAAAATCAATGCATAAACACAGATATTGCATTTTCTCTTAATCTTCTAATGACTCTACTTTTTGTTTTCACTATTACCTGAGCTCATCTTCATAGTAGGATATGCATCCATGAAAGATTTTCTTCATTTGTTAAAAACTTTGTGGAGAATGAGGTCATTAAATCAGTCATCTGCCCACTCCACTTTTTCATGCAGTTTGATCTCTTATCTCCTTGATACTAGGTGCTTGTGATAAGCAGTTTTAGGGGGAAAAGCAACTCAAAGCATATGAAAGCTGCCATCCAGAAATAAGTGGTAGAGAAACAATAGAACTTTGATAAAACTTAGTGTTTTGTTATACATTTTTTCTGTGTGTTTGTGCATTCATCTTTATGTTAGATAGACTTCTCTAATAAAAAAATAATTTCCTTATAGACAGTAGGTTGGTGCATGATTCTTTGATTTTTTTTTCCTCCTTAGGGACATGTGGTAGGTAGGATCAGACTTCTTTTCGGCTTTAAAGTTAGGCATGACAGTGTGAGTTGTTTTGTTACTCTGACCTGCAGA
>NW_007059216.1:0-682 GCF_000164805.1 Carlito syrichta
CCCCATCTCTATACTCTACTTCTCAGCTCTCCTCACCACCATACACAGTAGAAAATAGGCTATATTTAGATGGGTTCTCTTATTTTAACCTGAAGGACTTTATGCAGGTAATAAATATGATGAGCAATTACTTTTCATTGAGGAGAGAGAAATTTCATTAACTGGGAGAAGCCCTGGTTCAGCAGAACTGGAGATAATTTAGGGAATGCAAACTTGGTGGTAGAAACTGGAGTTCAGCTAAATTGCTTTCATATTTGTGGAGAGGAGAAAGGTACCAAGATCAGAGGGAAATATTCTAGAGATAGTTTGCTGGGAAGAGAGGTCTAGGGGAAAACTGAAATATCAAATGAAACAATTCTTTATTTATTTTTTTAGAAACAAGGTCTCGCTCTGTTGCCCAGGCTGAAGTTCAGTGACATGGAACTCCTGAGATCAAGCGATCCTGCCACCTCTGCCTCCTGTGTAGCTAGGACTACAAGCACCAGCACACCTAGTTAATTAAAAACAACTTTTTTCTTTTAAGAGATGAGGATCTCACTATGTTGCCCAGGCTGGTCTCAAACTCCTGGCCTCAAGCAGTCCTCTTGCTTCGGTGTCCTAAGTGCTGGGATTACAGGCAAGAGCCACAGCACCAAGCCTCGAATTTTTCAGTTCAAGGCAATCTACTGCTTGAGGCTGTCTC
>NW_007059217.1:0-1241 GCF_000164805.1 Carlito syrichta
AAAAAGAAATACTGTTGGTCCTTTACAATTTACTTTTCATCTCCTCTCCCAATTTAGCGATATTGTTCATGAGGAATACCAATGCAACAAGAGCCCACATTCAACCTGTGTTGAATGCACTGAGAAACAGGATTAGCATGCTTTCTAAAATTAATGTTATTTGGGAGACACTTCATCTCTGTGGGGGGATTATAGGGTATTTTGCTTTAATTCTTAAGTATTTAGGTTACAGACTTTTCCGTCAGGAATTATTTTTATAATTAAGTACAACATCAATAGAGATCCTATGGTTGTTGTTATATGTCAGCTTAGTTTCAAATGCATTTAAATTGCTTGCAGATCCATAAAATATTGCAAGATAAAAGATTTAAACTCAAAAAAAAAACTTTGGAAAATAAAAATAGGAAAGCAAAGCAGTGTCAGAAATGTGGCTAATGAATAAACCAGCAACAAGACTACACAAGATACATACCGGTTATGTGGGAGACACGCAAATGAAGTCAGAGAAAACATCTCCTATGGGTCTGCTCAGATAAAATATTATATCATGAAGGCTAAAGCACAGTTCAGCAATTGCTCTGGGCCCAGGATGATTTGTTCCAGGTATTTTGATGGCTTCCTTAATCCTGAATAGATTTTAGATTACATGACAAAACGGGTGACTGCATTTCCTCCAGGCCATCTTCCATAAATATTATTTCTCTTAGCCAAGCATCTCAAAAGCATCATGCTGTAGTGAACTTGAGATTACAGTCACAGACCAGTGCCAGGAAAGCTGCAATTCTACGATTTCGTGTCCAAACAGAGCCTCTACTCTAAAAAGCAAGCAAACCTGTGTGCAGCACAAGCATCCTCATGGGAAAGCAGGTGTGGGACACAGACTGTAGAGCAGACCTCCGCCTTTCTGGCTGAAAACGTGCTCCTGCTGTGCTGGCCAGCAGTGCGAGTCTCTCCTCAGAAGCCACGCTGGGCCCGCCTCGATGCAGAGAAGAGTGGGGGACCGATTTCGCTGCGGCATCCAGGGAGTGCCGGGTCCGCGTCAGTCAGCAAACATGTCCAGTGAAAGCGGCTGCCTGAGCCTTGGGCAAGAGAAGGAGCAGCAGAGGCGGGCCACAGGGGAAATGCCCCTGGAGAGCCCAAGGCGACAGCCAGTTCCTGCCATACTGGCCCGGGTCAGCCGGCCCGCCACCGGCAGCAGACTCAGACAACTGGGAGAGCGGGCCCGTTATGGAGCAGTCGAC
>NW_007059218.1:0-778 GCF_000164805.1 Carlito syrichta
GCAGTGTACCGATTCCTAAAAGCTCTAAAAATTGACCTTCCATATGACCCCACAATCCCCTTACTGGGCATATACCCTGAAGAACACAAATCACTCTATAAAACAGATACCTGCACACGTATGTTTATCGCAGCGTTGTTCACAATAGCAAGAACCTGGAAACAACCATGCTGCCCATCAAAAGAGGACTGGATTAAAAAAATGTGATACATATACACGATGGAATACTACGCAGCCATAAAAAAGAACAAAATCATGAATTTCGCAGCAACCTGGATGGAGCTAGAGTCTATAATACTGAGTGACCTCTCACAGAAACAAAGATCCAAGTATCACATGTTCTCACTTATATAATGGACCTTGAACATCCAATGTAATACTATAAGAAAATGACTGACAGTACTGGGAAACTATGGGGGGGGATGTGATTAACAGTAGCAAATATCTGTCTGGGGATGGGAAAACACCTCTTATCAACAGGGTGCCTGAATGAAACGTAATTGTACACCTAACCCTTAACTGTACCCCACAAAACCATAATAAAAAAATATTGATTAAAAAAAAAAAGAACTATGATGCTTGCTTATGAGTAATTTTTAAGGAAAAAATATATATTACAAATGATATAAAAACAGATGTATGAAGCCAGGCTCGGTGGCTCAGCCTGTAATCCCGCGCCTTTGGAAGGCTGAGGTGAGTGAATCACCTGAGCCCGCGGGTTCGAGACCCGCCTGGGCAGCAAGACCTCATCTCTACAATAAATTAAAAAATCAGCGGG
>NW_007059219.1:0-753 GCF_000164805.1 Carlito syrichta
CACTGAAAAGACATAGATTGGCAAAATGGATAAAATATCATCAGGCAACAATCTATTGCCTTCAAGAGACTCACCTCACTAGAAAGGACATCCACAGACTCAAAGTAAGAGGATGGGAAACAAACTTCCAGGCGAACGGAATACAAAAGAAAGGAGGAGTAGCCATCTTAATTTCAGACAAAATACCCTTCAAACTATTAAAAATCAAAAAAAATACAGAAGGCCACTACATAATGATAAAAGGCTCAATCCATCAACAAGAAATATCTATTCTAAATATATATGCACCCAACATAGGTGCGCCAACTTTCATAAAGCAGCTTCTTGGAAAACTAAAGAAAGATATTGGCCCTAACACTATCATAACTGGGGACTTCAATACCCCACTCACAACCCTAGACAGATCATCAGGACAAAAAATCAGCAAGGAGATCCGGAACCTCAATGTAACTTTGGACCAAATGGACTTAATTGATACCTACAGAACACTCCATCCAAAGACCACAGAATACACATTCTACTCATCACCACATGGAACATATTCTAAGATTGACCACATACTCGGCCATAAATCAAGCATAAGCCAATTTAAAAGGACCGAAATTCTACCAAACACCTTCTCGGACCACAGTGGAATAAAAATAAACATTGACACCAACAAAGTCCCCCCAAAACCCACAAAGACAGGGACACTAAACAGCATGATGCTAAACAACTCTTGGGTCAATGATGAAATCAAAACAGGGATCAAAA
>NW_007059220.1:0-807 GCF_000164805.1 Carlito syrichta
ATTCCTAAACGATCTAAAAATCGACCCTGCCATCCTCCTACTGGGAACATACCAGGAAGAACGAAATCCCTCTCTCCAAGCGATATTTGCACATGTATGTTTATCGCCACATTGTTCGCAGTAGCAAGAACATGGAGCCAACCATCCTGCCCATCTAAAGAGGACTGGATTCAAAATATGTGGTACGTAGGAACAATGCCATATTATGCAGTCACAACGAGAACAAACTCACGAAGTTCACGGAAACCTGGATGGAGTTAGAGTCTATACTACTGGGTGACCTTTCAGGGAAGCAGAAACTGAGTATCACATGTACTCACTCATAAGTGGACCTTGAACAACCATCATAATAACGACAACAAAAAAGATTTTCAGAGTTGGGAGATGCAGGGGAGGGGGAGGGCCAGGACTTGCAGTAGTTGGTTTGTGCCCGGGGTGCCGGGACGTTCGGGGACAGGCCTGAACAACAAGGGTTCCTGTAAAATGAATATTAATATATTTCACCCTGAATTGTACCCTACTTCTTTCAAATTACAAATGAAGAAGAAAACGTTTATACCAGATCCCTGAATCCATGGCCAGTCATTAGAAAGGAATTCTTGTTTCTATAGCCTCAATCACTTTTTTCCGCACCCAAATAAAAACACATACCCTTATTTTATGGAAATGTGCTTAGATAAAATATCCTATTGCTGATTTTTAATTTAACTTATTTTTGAAATATATCCCAGTTGACTCATTCGATATGTTTCATTGAGTATAGATAGCAACTGTATACTACTGCTTAAAATGAATTGTCCCGATTTG
>NW_007059221.1:0-766 GCF_000164805.1 Carlito syrichta
GCAGCTCACCAGCCAGGTGTCTAAACTAGCTGACTTAACTAGATATCCAATTGTATAGCCAGCTGACTTAACTAGCGCTCTACCTCTCTAGCTATTTGGATAGCCAGCTGACTTAACTAGCTGACTTAATTAGCTAACCAACTGGTTAGCCAACTGACTTAAGTAGTTCTCTAACTAGCCAGCCAGCTGGCTACCCAGCTGACTTAACTAGCTGTCTTAACTAGCTGGTCTGCTTTCTAGACAGTTGAATTAACTAGTTTGCTACATAGCTAGTCAGCTGGCTATCCAGCTGAATTAACTAGATGACTTAACTTGCCAGCCAGCTGACTTAACTAGCTGGTCACCTAGCGAAGTAGATGCCTAGTCAGCTGACTTAACTTGCTGATTAAACTAGCTAGCCATCTGGCTAGACAGCTGACAAAACTAGCTAGCTACCTAGCTAGTATGCTGGTTAGCCAACTGACTTAGTAGCTCTCTACCTCTCTAGCCACCTGGATAGTAAGTGACAACAAGATGACTTAATTAGCTAGCCAGCTGGCTAGGCAACAGACTTAACTCTTTCACTAACTAGCTAGAGTGCTGGCTAGCCACCTGACTTAACTAGCTGTCTTAACTAGCCGTGCTACTATCTAGCCAGTTGAATTAACTTGCTTGCTACATAGGTAGTCAACTGGGCTATTCAGCTGAATTAACTAGGTGACTTTTCTAACTAGCCAGCTGTGTATCCAGCTGACTTAACTAGCAAGCTACCTAGCTAGCCAGCTGG
>NW_007059222.1:0-1381 GCF_000164805.1 Carlito syrichta
TCTTTTATAATTTTGTAATCTCTATGTTTTCTGAGCCCCTACGTATTCACTGATTTTTGTTTATTATGAGCCACTTTTTTAATTCAGATATTCCATATTTTTAGTGTTACTTTGTTGAGTGTCTAGGTTCTAATACCTTTATTTTAAGAATGTTTAGCTTTTTTAAAGCTAATTTCAAATTAGTCTAATCCTTTTTAGCACTCTTTAAAATTTTTTTATATGACTACTCTTTGATGACCTTCTATTTGCAAATAATTTGTCCTTCAGACTTCTCCGTTGTATGTCCTAGATGAACACAAAGGAGTCTTTTTATTTTTTTTGATTTCAAAGTTCACAAATATTCTTAACCATTTTTCTAACCCTCTGTGAGCGATGGGAGTTCTTAATCTTACAACTCGTGCTTTATTCTTTATAACTTTTGTACTTTTACTTTACACAAGAGGGGCCAAACATCTAGACTAGCCTAAAGGAGACACCTATTCAGATTTATGGATTTTTGTGTTTGGGAGTTTTTGCATAACTTTTCTTTTTTATAAAACTCTGCTCCACAACTTGAAACCGCCTCCTTTGATTTCCACTTCAACTCAGTGAGACTTCCTAGACTGTATTTGGATTCCCAACCTCTGGGGGAATATTTGTAAACTATGCATTTGACAAAATACTAATATCTAGAATCTACAAGGACTCAATCAACCGAGAAGAAAAAACAACCTCTATTAAAAAAGTGGGCTAAAAGCATAAACAGAAAACATGAGTTGTTACCAAATATGTTTTAGTTGCTCATATTACTAATTATCAGAGAAATTCAAGTTAGAGCCACGATAAGATATCATCTTACACCTTTCAGAATGGCTGAAATTTAAATGTAATAAGTAAAAGACGTTGGTGAGAATTCAGAGACAAGGGAATTCTTATACACTGCTGGTAATATAGGTCATTTCAACCTCTGAGGAAAACAGTACGGAGTTTTTCCAAGAATGAAAAATAGAAATACCATTCAATCCGGCAATTTCAATACTGGTCTCCGATTCAAAATGAAAGAAAGTATTGTATGAAAAAGATGCCTGGAAGTGGGAGGACCGTGATGGCCTACTGAAGACATTGCACATTTGCCATTCTCAGCAAAGAAATGTATATGGAGAAGCAGACACAGAGCTTTCAGGGTTGACCTGAAAACACAAGCAGAGGTTTATTGGACAGTCCCATGGGAATATGTTCTCATCCAAGTGCTTGACACTACTAGAAGGGGCCCAGGAGAGCACTCATGGAGAAGGAAGGTATGAGTGAAAGTGACAGCTTTTCTTCTTTAGGCATCACATGCAAGCCTCTGCAGCCCCGATCAAGGAGAGACAGCCCCGGCCTTCTACCTGCACTGCTCACA
>NW_007059223.1:0-783 GCF_000164805.1 Carlito syrichta
AAAGATAATTGCTGTTTTTGGGGAGAACCCTCATATACTTGATCTTCAAATGAAGACAATAAGTTGGGCTTGGTGGCTCAGCAGCTCAGCCTGTAATCCCGTGCCTTTGAGAGGCTGAGATAAGTGGATTGCCTGAGTCCACGGGTTCGAGACCCGCCTGGGCAGCGAGACCTCATCTCTACAATAAATTAAAAAAAAATCAGGCAGGTGTGGTAGCGAATGCCAGTAATTCCGGCTACTCAGAAGGCTGAGGTGGAAGGATCGCCGGAGCCCAGCAAGTTGAGGCCGCAGTGGCCGGGAGTGGCCACTGCACTCCAGTCTGGGTGACAGAGTGAGACTCCGACTCAAAACAAAACAAAACAAATGAATACAATGATAAGGTGAGAATATCTCCTAACATGATACAACTATCAGTCATTCAACTGAAAATGCACTAATTCTTTTCCCAGAAGAGAAAGTAAAGTCCTTGCTGTGGTCTGAATATTCGTGTCTCCTCCAAAATTCATGGTGGAACTCAGATCCCAAAGCAACAGTAGTAAGAGGTAGGATCTTTTAGGAGGTGATTAAGTCATGCGAGCTCCAACCTAATAAAGGGATTAATGCCTTGTAAAAGGGCTGCAGGGATGAGCTGGTCACTTTTGCCTTTCTGCTCTCCCACTATGTGAAAAGACAGCAAGAAAACCCTCCAAATGCTGATGCCGTTGTCTTGGACTTCTCAGCCTCCAAAAACGAAATGTAATTTTTCTGTTCCTTATAAATTACTCAGTCTCAGATGACTTGATA
>NW_007059224.1:0-730 GCF_000164805.1 Carlito syrichta
CCAGCAGTTTCCCACTACTGCCAATTCTTTTTTTGTTTTTTGAGTTGGAGTCTCACTCTGTCACCCAGACTGGAGTGCAGTGGCCGCTCCCGGCCACCGCAGCCTCGACCTGCTGGGCTCCGGTGATTCTTCCGCCTCAGCCTTCCAAGTAGCCGGAATTACAGGCATGCGCTGCCATGTCTGGCTAATTTTTTTATTTATTGTAGAGACGAGGTCTTGCTGCCCAGGCGGGTCTCGAACCCGCGAGCTCAGGCAATCCACTCACCTCAGCCTCCCAAAGGCGTGGGATTACAGGCTGAGCCACCGAACCCGGCTTCTTTTCTTATAGTATTATGATAATTGTTCAAGGTCTACTTATAAGTGAGAACATGTGATACTCAGTTCTTTGTTTCTGTGAAAGATCACTCAGTATTATAGACTCTAAGCACATCCAGGTTGCTGTGAACTTCATGATTTTGTTCTTTATGGATGTGTAATATTCCATCATGTATATGTACCACATTTTTTAAATCTAGTCCTCTTTTGATGGGCAACACGGTTGGTTCTATGTTCTTACTACTGTAAAAAATGCTATGATAAACATACTTGTGCAGGTATCTTTTTTATAGAGCGATTTGAGTTCTTCCGGGTATATTCCCAAAAGGGGGATTGCAGGAATTTAGAACTTTTGGGAATCTCCACACTGTTTTCCACAGAGGCTACACTAGTTTACACTCCCACTAACAGTGTA
>NW_007059225.1:0-505 GCF_000164805.1 Carlito syrichta
TTAGGTGAACAAATCATGCTTTCCCATACATGACAGCGAACCGGTCATGTCTCTCACTGTGGCACCATGGAGATGTGCACTTTGTATACAGGAAACGTTGCATACAGCTCTGCTAGGCCTTTGCATTCTATGTAGGATAATACACGCTGAAAAACAGGGAGAATCAGGCGTCACGCCAAAAACCAAGCCATTGTAATACTTGTTGCCCCCCCATTCATTGACGTGCCGTTTGGAGGAATGTCTCCCATGGAAGACTGTTGTTTTCCGGAAAGCAAACAATGGCTCTCGGGCCTCGTTGGCAAATGAACCCGCAGAGCCATTGTATTCCGTGTGAGACGCCCGTGTCAAATGAGAAAACTTTTCAGCATTCTCCGCTGAATGAAGCATGCTTGGCTACCCATGGCTGTGGAGATCTGGATCCAGTTCATTGCAGCAGCTTGAATTTGCACTTTTGGTCACCCAAATGCTCCCCCGCCTAGTATATGCATATACAGGAGATCTCTGA
>NW_007059226.1:0-1115 GCF_000164805.1 Carlito syrichta
CCCAGAACTGCAGGTGCCCTACCACCCCTGGCTAATTTTTAAATTTTATTGTAGAGAGCAGGTCACGCCAATTTGCCTGGGGTGTTCTCAAACCCTCAGGCAGAGGCAGTCCAGTCGCCTTGGCCTCCCAAACTGCTGAGGTGACAGGCGGCGCTACTGAGCCCGCCCTCAGCTGAGAATGAAAAAATAACACATCAAGGGGATATTAATTGGCATTAAATAAATGAATAAGCAGTAGGAAGATGAGTTTTTAAAAATATCACAGTTGTCTCTAAAATTCAAATATGTTTAGGATGGATCATTGTTGGGAGCCAATATCTATAGCTACATGGCTGAGGCCTGTAAAGGCCCATCTGGAAGATCGCCTCTGATATAGGATATCAGTTATACCTATAATATTGGCACGTGATTAGTGACCAGTGTGCATACATGGCAGGAAAATTTTATAAGTAAATCTCTATACACCTGATGGAAATTTTGCACAGTAGAATTATTTTATATGACCTTGTCCCTTCTAAGTTGTACTTTTTTTCTAGATATTTTTAAACTTCTATTTCCTTGTAGACTGGTTAGTCAGCTCTTGTTCCCAAAGGCAGTTTCTCCTAGGATTAAGATTAGAAACTAAATTATCATAATAGTTTTATTGCCCTGCCTCTAGCCAGGCAGGACGTTTTTCTAGTTTCATTACATGCAGAACCTCCGTTTGCTTCAGCCCGAGGTCATTGTCATGGTAACCGTGCAGCCCATTATCCAAGAGTGTGACAGCTAGTATTTGATTTTTAGAATAGACTTGTTTGGATAAAACATACATTTAAAGCCGGGCTCAGTGGCTCAGCCTGTAATCCCGCGCCTTTGGGAGGCTGAGGTGAGTGGATTGCCTGAGCCCGCGGGTTCAAGGCCCGCCTGGGCAGCGAGACCTCATCTCTACAATAAATCAAAAAATCAGCCGGGCGTGGTAGCGCGTTCCTGTAATTCCGGCTACTCGGAAGGCTGAGGCGGAAGGATTGCCGGAGCCCAGCAGGTCGAGGCTGCGGTGGGCAGGAGCGGCCACTGCACTCCAGTCTGGGCGACCGAGTGAGACTCCAACTCAAAAACAAACAAACAAAAAACAAGAA
>NW_007059227.1:0-420 GCF_000164805.1 Carlito syrichta
ATGGAAGAAGAGGAATAGAATGGAGAGGAATGGAATTGAATGGATTGTATTGAACGGAGAAGAAAGGAGTGGAAAAGAACAGAAGGGAATGGACGCGGGGGAATGGAATGGAGTGGAATGCAATCGAATGAAGTTTAATGGAATGGAGAGGAATGGAATGGAGTGAAATAGAATGGGGAAGAATGGAATGGAATGAATTGCATGGAGAGTCATGGAGACAAATGGAATGGAATGGAGTGCAATGGAATAAAGACTAAAGGAATGGAGAGGAATGGAATAGAGAGGAATTTAATGGATAAGAATGGAATGGAATGGAATGAAGAGGAATGGAGTGTGAAAGAATACAATGGAATGCAATGAAGAGGGATGAAGTTGAATGGAATGGAGTGGAATGGAAGGGAATGGAGAGGAGAGGAATGG
>NW_007059228.1:0-760 GCF_000164805.1 Carlito syrichta
CGATTTAGCTTGCTTCCCTTAGGGTTCTATGAGTTTCCTTTCCTTCTCACCACCAACATTCACCACTCAACTTTGCGGAGAGCACCCTGGCATTTGTTCTTGCCACATAGTCTCCTTGAAAAGTAGCCAGACCTGTTAGTGAGAATTTCAGAGTGCTGTGATCATAGACAGTGCCTCTACTGCGAGGAAAACCTTCTCCAAACCCATGCGCGGGAGCCAACGGGAAGGACAGAGACCCACTTCTCTTGGAGTGACATCCATGCTTCAGGGGTGGGTGCTGAGTGAGGCCAGGTGTCCAGGTCCTAACAGGTGATCGCCACCAGCATGTAACCTCTGCTCTACAAGAAAAGCAGCGTGAAGACAATCTGAACCCCACTGTCCCGGCCTGCCCGGCCCTGCACAGAGCTCCAATCCTGTGAGTGGGCAACAGATGGGGGAAGGAAGCCCCAGCCTCTCGGACTCACTTGCCAGGAACGGAGCCTCCATGACTCAGAGCTGGAAGGAAGAAGGCACTGACTCTCCGGTCTGGGAGCTGAGGGAAGACACAGCATCATCTTCTCGGCCACACTCAACCAAGCAGACCTTTCGTCATGTACAGCTCGGGGTGGGAGATAGGTCATGGCCATGTGCCACCTACTCTCAATGCTCTCTCGGAGACCAAACCTTTCTGGTGGCTTGGCTGCCTAAATTAGGACAACTTCCAGGGACTTTGAAGAACTTTTGGAAAGCAGCAGCTATCATGGGCTAGGATTGTTCTCCG
>NW_007059229.1:0-1273 GCF_000164805.1 Carlito syrichta
CGGACCCAGAGCAAGATGCAGAAATCTGGGGAATTTCTGAGGACTGAGGGATCGAGACCGAGTCAGCAGCTTCCAAGAGGTCTCCGCACAGACAGGAGGGGGAAAGGGTTTCAGTTGACTCAGAGTTTGAGTAGTTCTAGAGCATACCATTTGCAGTCAAGATCAGGCCTTGAGGTATTTACCATAGAAACAGGGTACGAGGAGTTGTAGGCATCTTGTTTCTTCTTTTGTGTGAATTCTCACTCTTGTCGCCCAGGCTAGAGTGCAGTGAGGTGCTCATGGGCATCGCAGACTCCAACTGGTGGACTCAGGCTATGCCCCCGACTCACCCTTCCTTGTAGCTGGAAGGTATTTGAGATGCACGCCACCGTGTCGGGCTCACAGGTTAACTGACAAATCATTCCAAGTTGTGCCTGAAAATGATAAGACCCACGACTAGTTATCACCTGGAGAACTGGCCATATACATGACCTGGCTCTATCCTCTTCCTGATGCCTTTACTCCCGGCTTGGCCGCCCTCTCTCCCAGCTAGGTTCTAGTAGTCTGAATTCAGTTTTCCATCTAAGACTGAAAAGTCTTTTGGCTAAAGCCAAGTCGCTCATAAGCTGATTCTAAAGCATCAGAAAACAGTCTTCTTTATCCTCCGACAGCATACTCATAACTGGGACCTGTGATTGGTCAAGTTTTTTCTTCCACAGCCACTGGATGCTAGAGCCCAGCATCTTAACATTAGAAGCAAAGGCACAATGGGCAATCTACTCTTTGTTTCTGCCCTGTCCTCTCTTCTACTCCCCTGAATGGCTGCAGACTTGATTTTATGAGAATATACCTTGTCATGTGTTCCCTTTTCTTCAATTCACTACTATCTTTTCTCTTTTGAACCAACATTGAGCTGGGTGCTATGAGGCAACACAGTCCCACTGACTGGTTCAGTTCCTCTGAATAACAACATGAGGAAGCTTTCCACAGGAGCAAGGAGGATTTGTTAAGGCTACTAAATGTTACAAAGGACGGTTGGAGATGCGCTCCCGGTGCCAACACCAAGAGAAAAGGCAAGGAATGAAATCGCCATTAACAAGGGATCCTGATGAAAGAGATGCTGAAATGGTAACCCTTAAGTCGATCCACATCCTCCTAGCCAAGTCATGGCCCACTGCATAGGACAGTGGGTATGTGACTTCTACCTTTGAGCCTCTCTCTTCCACACCGAAAGGCACATTTCATAAACTCCTTCAATGTACTGTTGTAGAGCACGAATTTGCGAAACTGTGTT
>NW_007059230.1:0-800 GCF_000164805.1 Carlito syrichta
CACACAATCGCATTTCTCTACACCAATAATAAACAAACAGAAACCCAAATAAAAAACACAATTCCATTCACAATAGCCACAAAAAAAATGAAATACCTTGGCATCTTCCTAACCAGAGACGTGAAAGACCTTTACAATGAAAATTACAAAACACTGCTCAAAGAAATCAAAGCTGACATGAACAAGTGGAAAAATATTCCATGCTCATGGATCGGAAGAATCAACATTGTGAAGATGTCCATCTTACCTAAGGCAATCTACAAATTCAATGCAATACCCATTAAATTACCAACAACATTCTTCTCAGACCTAGAAAAAACAACACAGGAATTCATATGGAAACACAAACATCCAAGAATAGCCAGAACAATCCTCAGCAAAAAAAACAAAGCAGGTGGTATCACAATACCAGACTTCAAACTTTACTATAAAGCTACAATCATCAAAACAGCTTGGTATTGGTACAGGAACAGGCATATAGATCAATGGAACAGAATTGAGATTCCAGAAGCAAAACCTCAATTTCTCAACCAACTCATCTTCGACAAAGCCCCCACCACCTACCACAGGGGAGAGGAGAACCTATTCAGTAAATGGTGCCGGGAAAATTGGCTGACCACATGCAGAAGATTGAAACAGGACCCCTATCTATCCCCATGCACAAAGGTTAACTCCAAATGGATCAGAGACCTAAATGTAAAACCTCAAACCATAAGAACCTTAGAAAAGGAAGGAAATACTCTCATGGAAATCGGACTGGCATCCCATTCCTGTACAAACCCGAAACCCACAGGACTTAA
>NW_007059231.1:0-775 GCF_000164805.1 Carlito syrichta
CATTCCAAGAAATTTAGGAGCTCTGTGTCAGGAACCAGGGTCAAAGACCGAGTATTAAAACAAAACATTCTCCTATTGCTCAGGAAATGACAACGGTTTTAAGAGCTTTATATTAGGCAGAGTTCAACATGTCTATTTCTTATTTCACAGAGAGCATGGTGAGATTTTCACTACTATCATATTGCTGAAGAGGCAAACACAGGAATAATTTTACTTACTAGCTCTTGTTGGGAGCCAACATCTATAGCTACATGGCTGAGGCCTGTAAAGGCCCATCTGGAAGATCGCCTCTGACATAGGATATCAGTTATACCTATAATATTGGCGTGAGATTAGTGACCAGTGTGCATACATGGCAGTAAAACTTATAAGTAAATCTCAATACACCTGATGGAAGGTGCATAGCAGAATTATTTCTCTCTGTCTTTCTAAGTTTTACTTCTTTCTAGATATTTTTTAACTTCTATTTCCTGGTAGACTGGTTAGTCAGCTTTGGAAAGCTGTTTCCCCTAGGGGCTAAGATTAGAAACTAAATTACCATGATAGTTTTGTCGCCCTGCCCCTAACCAGGCAGAACGTTTTCTTTTGTTTCGTTAATTACCGAAACTCTGTCTGCTTCAGCCCATGGCCGCCATCTTGGCAGCCATGCATTTCCTTGTTCAAGAGTGTGACAGCTACTATTTGATTTTTAGAGTAGACTTGTTAGGATAAAATATATACACATATACTCATAGTTGCGTAAATTTACGCTTGCTGTTTTGTTTTCTTTTGCTAC
>NW_007059232.1:0-646 GCF_000164805.1 Carlito syrichta
GGGGTCAGGCTTAGTGATCATCAGAAGTTTCATTTTTTAAATACAATATACCACTTAATTTATTTTACACTTCTCCTTCATAGAACTTGTTCTGGAAGTTTATCTCAGTAAGATTCTTCTAATTACGAGTTCTCATGATTATTTGACACCCAACAATAATACCCAAAACAGAGCTGTGCAATACAATAGATAGTGCCTTGGTGAGGGGATGGGGAGCCCAGGGTGTGTTGTGGTTTATGCCTCCAACAAGTCAGGCAGCCCAAGGTCCATCACTCCACCCTTCAGGGAGTGTTGGATCATGTCAAAGACATAGTTATGTCATTAGGCACAGTAACTTCAAACTTGTTTTTCTATTTCAGATGTATAAAACAGAGACTAATCTATGGGACAAAATAAAAAAATATACACAGTGAACAAATGTCCATACACCGGCATGCTTTCCACTGAAGAAAGGTTTCTTGCAAATATGCATACCAGGCAAATATGCATACCAGGTGTGCTCACGCATACCATGAGCAACACACTGTTGCCTTCAATTTGTATTTTTATGCTAGTTGTGGTCCCCTCAAGGGAACATCAACATAGGAGGTCTTGGCCCTCCAACCTCTGTACTGTGAGAGCATGCATGTTTATAGTTGAAGCCCCC
>NW_007059233.1:0-536 GCF_000164805.1 Carlito syrichta
CATGGCCAAGCAAGCCAGAAATCCTACCTGACATAGCAGGTTTGTTCATGAGATGACCCAGGGCTGCAGGCCGCTCATGTTTGTCATTATGCTCCCACGACCTAAGGAATTCACTTTCCAGTGTCATCACCATCAGCGCGTTCTTCTATAGGAATAATGTGAACTATAAAATCTGAAATGCTCCAGTGTCTGTGGAAATTTGAGAGCCTTGCCTTTCCCCCCTTTATGTAATATAAAGTGTTTTAACAAAAGCATGGTATCCCCATACATTTTAAATGTCAAACTTGCACATAATGTACCTCCTAAGAATTTCAACTTCAAACTTGGAACTTGTAAAGCCACAAAACATCTTTACAGGCTTACTGAAGCAAATAAACAATGTGTTTCGGAGAGACTTAGTGAAGAAATTGTTTTTTTAACCAGTGTTTCTCACGGTGCTTTTCAGGTGAGGATGGTGATGATACTTTGGGTCACAGTTGAGGACTGCCATCCATGGGAAAGTTTTGGAAAGCATGACTGCAGATTTTACCTGGAAA
>NW_007059234.1:0-1443 GCF_000164805.1 Carlito syrichta
TGTCAATGCAAAGATCTTAGTGCATGCCAGACTTGGTTCACTATCAACCCTCACCAGTTGATAACTAATAATTATAGAATTAATAAACTTAAAAAGACAGTTGTAATTAAGGTGTGTGTTGGAATATAAAATCCTTATTTCATTTGTGAACAGAGAGAACTGGTATCCTCACAGTTTAAGGAATGGTCATTTTCCTTGTCTTTTATAACCACCTGCACCCACTGCACAAGGTCCTTTAATGTCTTGTCAATTTATCAATAATGTCCTATGTCTGCTGTAACTTTTATAATAAAATTTGCTAATAATACTTTGCTGACTTATGTGAGCCTTCTAACTTTTTCAGTTCAAACTTCTCTACGCCAAGTGCAGTGGCTCAAGCCTGTAATCCCAGCACTTTGGGAGGCCAAGGTGAGGGTATTGTCTGAGCCCACCAGTGTGAGAACAGCCTGGACAACTTGGCAAGATCTCATCTCTACAATAAATTAAAAAATGAGCCTGGTGTGGCAGTGTACACCTGTAGTTTTGGCTACTTGGAATACTGAGGCAGAAAGATTGCCGGAACCTGACACATCAATGCTGGGTGGCTATGAGCATGCTACTATACTCCAGCCTGGGCCATGGAGTGAGACTCCAACTCAAAAAATATTTGTAAGACAATATTATACTTTGTATACAGAGAGCTTTTGGGGGGGCACCTAATAAAACTGGTTAGTTCAGTCAGGCAGCAAATTAGGTCTAAATAGAGTATTGTGTGTCAACAAGTCAGTTAATGTAAAAGAATGGAAGTATTTATTATAACCCAGTATTCCACATTGTGGGTAATCTGTGGGTATATAGCCAAGAATTAATTGCAATTCTAATTTCAAATAAAATACACTCTGTGCTAATTATGAACAGACATGTATTTCTGAATATTTTTGGTATCTCTACCTAATGTGGTAGAAGTGGCTGATTATCATTTAAGGGCATGCTACAAGAGCTTCAGGGGTTGATTATACATGTTCTTTGCTCTGGGGTCATTTTGATGCCTGCTTCTTATGGAAACAATACCATTAAATTTGAAGAAGTCAATGGTATTATTAAAAGAGCATTCACTCACTGCTTCCTAATTTATGAATTTTTTTCTTTGCAGTATTGGCTCTCATAGTTTTGGTAAAGTAAACCTGTTCTGCTCCCATGGATTTAATTACCATGTCCAAGTTACAAATTCCCCATATGAAAGGCATTTCCCTGTATACCAGAATGTTCACCTCTTCTCTGCTTCCAAAGGCTGAAACTTGCTAGAGCCTCAAAACTAACACATCATACCTGAAAATTGTTTTCTTTCCTCCAGATCAGAAAATGCCTTTCATTTTTTTCTGTATATTAATAATCCCTCTAGGAAGCTCTTCTGGCCAAAATACGTTAATTGTCTCAGGAACTTGAGATCCAAAGAGTAATAAG
>NW_007059235.1:0-744 GCF_000164805.1 Carlito syrichta
CGGTTTTTTTAATCAATATTTTTTATTATGATTTTTGTGGAGTACAGTTAAGGGTTAGGTGTACAATTACATTTCATTCGGGCACCCTGTTGATAAGAGGTGTATCCCCCATCCCCAGACAGATATCTGTGACTGTTAATCCCATCCCCCGCCCCCCCATAGTTTCCCAGTACCGTCAGTCATTTTCTTATAGTATTACATTGGTTGTTCAAGGTCCATTATATGAATGAGAACATGTGATACTCGGATCTTTGTTTCTGTGAGAGGTCACTCAGTATTATAGACTCTAGTTCCATCCAGGTTGCTGCGAAATTCATGATTTTGTTCTTTTTTATGGCTGCGTAGTATTCCATCATGTATATGTACCACATTTTTTTAATCTAGTTCTCTTTTGATGGGCAACATGGTTGTTTCCAGGTTCTTGCTATTGTGAACAACGCTGCGAAAAACATACGTGTGCAGGTATCTTTTTTATTGAGTGATTTGAGGTCTTCAGAGTATATTCCCAGTAGGGGGATTGTGGGGTCATATGGAAGGTCGATTTTTAGAGCTTTTAGGAATCGACGCACTGCTTTCCACAGAGGTTGCACTAGTTTACACTCCCACCAACAATGTAAAAGTGTTCCCTTTTCACCACACCCTCTCCAGCAGCTGTTATTTTTTGAGTTGTTGATAATTGCCATTCTGACTGGAGTTAGTGTATCTCAGTGTGGTTTTGATTTGCATCTCCCTGATGATAGTGAG
>NW_007059235.1:862-6161 GCF_000164805.1 Carlito syrichta
CCTCTCTTGATGGTTTCTTTGGCTTTGCAGAAGCTTGTTAGTTTAATAAGGTCCCACTTGTCTATCTTCTCTCTTATGACCTGTGGGTTTCGGGTTTTGTACAGGAATTGGATGCCAGTTCCGATTTCCATGAGGGTATTTCCTTCCTTTTCTAAGGTTCTTATGGTTTGAGGTTTTACATTTAGGTCTCTGATCCATTTGGAGTTAACCTTTGTGCATGGGGATAGATAGGGGTCCTGTTTCAATCTTCTGCATGTGGTCAGCCAGTTTTCCCAGCACCATTTACTGAATAGGTTCTCCTCTCCCCAGTGGTAGGTGGTGGGGGCTTTGTCAAAGATGAGTTGGTTGAGAAATTGAGGTTTTGCTTCTGGAATTTCAATTCTATTCCATTGATCTATATGACTGTTCCTGTACCAATACCAAGCTGTTTTGATGATTGTAGCTTTATAGTAAAGTTTGAAGTCTGGTAATGTGATACCACCTGCTTGTTTTTTTTGCTGAGGATTGTTCTGGCTATTCTTGGATGTTTGTGTTTTCTTATGAATTCCTGTGTTGTTTTTTCCAGGTCTGAGAAGAATGTTGCTGGTAATTTGATGGGTATCCAGTCAATTTTTGATGGGCACTTAGGTTAGTTCCATAATTTTGTTCTTGTGACTATTGCTGCAATGAATATATGAGTACAAGTATCTATTTTATGTATTGATTTCTTTTCCTTTGAGTAGATCCCTAGTAGTGGGATTGCTGGGTCAAATGGTAATTCAATTTTTAGTTATTTGAGAAGTCTCCATACTGTTGAACTTCATAGCAGTTGAACTAGTTTACAACCCTATCAACAGTGAATGAGCATTTCCTTTTCTCCGCAACTGCATCAACATCCGTTGTTCTCTGTCTTCTAATAATAGCCATTCTGACTGGTGTAAGGTGATATCTCATGTGGTTTTAATTTGTATTTCTCTGATGATTAGTGATATTGAGTGTTTTTTCATTTGTTTGTTGGCCCCTTGTGTATCTTCTTTTGAGAAGTGATTATTCATGTCTTTTGTCCACTTTTTGATGGAGTTATTATTTGTTTGTTTTTCATTTGAGTTATTTGAGTTCCTTGTAGATTCTGGATATTAGCCCTTTGTCTTAGGCATAATTTGCAAATATTTTCTCCCATTCAATAGATTCTCTGTTCACTCTGTTGATTATTTCTTTTGCTGTGCAGACACTTGTTAACTCATTATAATTAAGTCCCATTTATCAATTTTTGTTTTTGTTACAATTGCTTTTGAAGACTTTGTCATTAATTATTTGCCTAGGTCAATGTCCAGATGGGAGTTTTAGGTTTTCTTCTAGGATTTTTATAGTTTCGGATCTTACATTTCAGTCTTTAAACCATCTTGAGTTAATTTTTGTATATGGTGAGAAATAGGGGTCCAGTTTCATTCCTCTGCATATGGCTAACCAATTTTCACAGCACCATTTATTGAGTCAGGTGTCCTTTTCCCATTGTTTATTTTTGTCAGTTTTGTCGAAGATCAGTTGGTTCTGAGAATGTAGTTTTATTGCTGGGCTCTCTATTCTGTTCCTTTGGTCTGTCTATTCTTGTACCAGTACCATGCTGCTTTAGTTCCTACAGCCTTATACTATAATTTGAAGTCAGGTAATGTAATGCCTCTGCAATTGTTCTTTTGCTTAGAATTGCTTTGGCTATTTGGGCTCCTTTGTTGTTGTTGTTGTTCCACATAACTTTAAGACTGTTTTTTATAATTCTGTGAGGAACAACGTTGGCATTTTGATTGGGATTGTATTGAATCTGTAGATTGCTTTGGGCAGTATGGTAATTTTAACAATATTGATTCTTCCAATCATGCACATGGGATGTTCTCCCATTTGTTTGTGTCATCTACAATTTCTTTCGTCAGTGTTTTATAGTTCTCCTTGTAGATATCTTTTACCCCCTTAGTTCAGTGTATTCCTAGGTTTTGTTTTGTTTTGTTTTGTTTTTTTGTAGCTAGTGTGGATAGGATTGAGTTATTGGTTTGTTTACTAGCTTGAGTGTTGTTGGTGTATAGGAACACTGCAGACTTTTGTACATTGATTTTTGCATCCTGAGACTTTTCTGAAGTCATTTATCAGGTCTAGATGTTTCTTGGAGGAGTCTTTAGAGGTTTCTATGTATTCAATCATATCATGAACAAGAATAGTTTGACTTCCCCCTTGCCTATTTAGATGCCTTTTATTTCTTTCTCTTGTTGGATTATTTTTGCTAGGAATTTCAGTACGATGTTGAATAACAGTGGTGAGAGTGGACATTCCTGTACTATTCCTATTCAGTATGAATAATTTTCAACTATTCCTGGTTAAGTATGATGTTGGCTGTGGGTTTGTCACATACGGCATTTATTATTTTCAGATTTGTTGCTTTAATTCCCAGTTTTTTGAGAGTTTTTATTATGAAGAGTTGTTGAATTTTGTCAGATGCCTTTTCTGCATCTACTGAGATATTGATGCTCATATGAGTTTTATATTTGCTTTTGTTTATGTGGTGGATCAAGTTTTGATTTGTAGATATTGAACCATCTCTGTATCCCTGAAATATCACTCACTTTGTTGTGATAAATAATTTTTGATACGTTGTTGAATCGGTTTGCTAGTATTTTGTTTAAAAATTTTAGAATCTATATTTATCAGAGAAATAGGCCTGTAGTTTTTGTTGTTGTGTTGTTGTTGTTATATCCTTGCCTGATTTTGGTACCAGTTTGATACTGGTTATAGAATAAGTTAGAGCGAAGGCCCTCCTAAACTTTCTGGAATCGTTTCAGTAGAATTGATTTTAACTCTTCTTTGTATGTCTGATAAAATTTGTGGCCCTGGGTCTTTTGTTGTTGCTGTTGTAGTTGCTGTTGTAGTTGGGAGATTATTTTTTATTACTGATTCAATTTCATTGCTCATTATTGGTCTATTCAGGGTAATTATTTTTTCTTAGTTCAGTCTTGGGAAATGGTATGTTTCCAGGAATTTATCTATTCCCTCTAAGTTTTCCAGTTTGTTGCTATAGAGGTGTTCATAGTAGTCTCTGATTGACATTTTAATTCTGTGGTATCTGTTGTTATGTCACCTCTGTATTACTGCTTGGATTTATTTGAGTTTTCTCTCTTTTCTTCTTGGTTAGTCTAACTAGTGGTTTATCAATTTATTTATCCTTTTTAAACACCAACTTTTTGTTTCATTGATCTTTTGTATAATTTTTGTGGCCTCAATATCATTTAGTTCTGCTCTGACCTTTGTTGTTTCTTTCCTTCTTCTAACTTTAAGTTTAGGTTCTTGTTCTTCTAGTTCCTTGAGGTGCAAGTTTAAGCTGTTAATTTCTGATCTCTTTATCTTTTTGATGTAAGCATTTATTGTTATAAACTTTCCTCTCAGAACTGATTTTGCCCTGTCTCAGAGGTTTTGGTATGTTGTGCCACTATTTTCATTTGTTTCAACAAATATTTTTACTTCTGCCTTAATTTTATTGTACACCCAAAGGTCATTCAAGAGTGAGTTGTTCAGTTTCCATGTAGTGAAGTAGCTTTGGAAGCTTCTCTTAATGTTGATTTCTAATTTTATTTCACTTGATCTGAAAAAATGCTTGGTATAATTTTGACATTTTAAAATGTGTTGAGACTTGCTTTATAGCCAAGCATACAGTCTATTGGAGAATGTTCTGTGTGGAGAAGAGAAGAATGTGTATTCTTCAGTTATTGGGTGGAAAGTTCTATAGATGTCTGTTAGGTCCATCTGGTCTATAGTCCATTTTAAGACCTGCGTTTTTTGTTTTGTTTTGTTAAACATATTTTTTATTTTAAAATTGTTGGGTACAGTTAAGGGTTAGGTATACAAATATGCATCATTCAGGTGTCTCCCCGTCCCCAGATAGATATTGACTACCGTTAATCTCACCTCCCTTCCCCTCCCTACAACACCCCATAGTTTCCCACCCCTGTCAATCATTTTCTTATAGTGTTATGATAGATGTTTAAGGTCCATTATATGAGTGAGAACATGTGAGAGATTACTCAGTATTATAGACCCTTGTTCCATCCAGGTTGCTACAAAATTCATGATTTTGTTCTTTTTTATGGCTATGTAGTATTCCATCATGTATATGTACCACATATTTGAACAATGCTGCTATAAACATACATGTGCAGGTATCTTTTTCATAGAGTGATTTGAGTTATTCAGGTTATATTCCCAGTAGGGGGATTATGGGGTCATATGGGAGGTCCATATTTAGAGCTTTTAGGAATCACCACACTGCTTTCCAAAGAGGTTGCACTAGTTTGCACTCCCACCAACAGTGTAGCAGTGTTCCCTTTTCACCACACCCTCTCCAGCATCTGTTATTGTTTGAGTTATTGATAATTGCCATTCTGTCTGGAGTTAAGTGGTATTTCAGTATAGTTTTAGTTTGCATCTCCTTGATAATTAGTGAGGTTGAACATTTCTTCATGTGTCTGTTGGCCATTCAGATGTCTTCTTTTGAGAAGTGTCTGTTCATATCTTTTGTCCACTTTATAATGGGGTTGTTTGTTTTTTTTCTTTTCAGCACGTTTGAGTTCCTTGTAGATCCAAGATGTTAGGCCTTTGCCAGACATGGAGATGGCAGATACTTTTTCCCAGTCTGTGGGCTGTCTCTCTGCTCTCTTGATGGAGCTATTATTAAAAAGTCAAAACACATCAAGTATTGGTGAGGTCACAGAGAAAAGGAAACACTTCTATATTGTTGGTGGGAATGTTGGCTAGTGCTACCTGTGTGGAAAGCAGCATGGAGTTTTCTTAAGGAACTAAAAATTGAGCTGCAATACAACAATCCCACTTGTAGGAATATAACCAGAAGAACATAAATCGCCCCACCAAAAAGACACCTGCATGCATATGTTTATTATATGCATATGTTTATTACAACACCTTCCACAATGGCAGAAACATGGAACAAATCCAAATGCCTATCGAAAGTGACTGGATAAAGAAAATGTGGTACATATACATGATGGAATATGCACACCCATAAAGAACAAAATCGTGGCCTTTGCAAAACATGAATGCAGCTGGGGACCATCATTCTAAGTGAACTATCTCAGACGCTTGTCAGTTTTAATGAGGTCCCACTTATCTATCTTATCACTTATGGCCTGTGGGTTTCGGGTTTTGTTCAGGAATTGGATGCCAGTTCCAATTCCCATAAGGGTGTGTCGTGCATTTTCTAAGGTTCTTATGGTTTGAGGTTTTACATTTAGGTCTCTGATCCATTTAGAGTTAATTTTTCTGC
>NW_007059235.1:6459-12568 GCF_000164805.1 Carlito syrichta
CGGATTGTTCTGGCTATTCTTGGTCATTTGTGTTTCCATATGAATTCCTGTATTGTTTTTTCTGGGTCTGAGAAGAATGTTGCTGGTAATTTGACGGGTATTGCATTAAATCTGTAGATTGCCTTAGGTAAAATGGACATCTTCACAATGTTGATTCTTCCATCCCATGAGCATGGGATATTTTTCCACTTGTTTGTGTCATCTTTAATTTCTTTGAGTGGTGTTTTGTAGTTTTCATTGTAAAGGTCTTTCACGTCTCTGGTTAGGAAGATGCCAAGGTATTTCATTTTTTTTTGTGACTATTGTGAATGGGATTGTGCTTTTTATTTGGGTTTCTGTTTGTTTATTATTGGTGTAAAGAAATGCAATTGTCTTTTGCACATTTATTTTGTACCCTGAGACTTTGCCAAAGACCTTTATCAGTGCAAGGAGGCTTTTGACAGATTCTCTTGGGTTTTCAAGGTACACAATCATGTCATCTGCAAAGAGAGATAACTTGACTTACTCTTTTCCTATTTGGATACCCCTGATTGTCTTCTCTTCTCTGATTGCTCTAGCCAGGACTTCCAATACTATATTGAACAGGAGGGGAGAGAGAGGACATTCTTGTCTTGTTCCAGTTTTCAGGGGAAATGGTTCCAATTTTTTGTCTGTTTAGCAGTGTACTAGCTGTGGGTTTCTCGTAGATTGCTTTTACTATTTTGAGGTATGTTCCATGTATGCCTAGATGGTCGAGGGTTTTTATCAAGAAGAAGTGCTGGATATTATCAAAAGCTTTTTCTGCATCTAATGATATAATCATGGGATTTTTGTTCTGACGTGTGTTGATGTATTTAATTACATTTATTGTCTTGCGAATGTTGAGCCAGTCTTGCGTCCCAGGGATGAAGCCTACTTGGTCATGATGGACGATTTTTGAGATGTGTTGTTGAATCTGGTTTGCTAGGATCTTGTTGAGAATTTTGGCTTCTGTGTTCATCAAAAATATTGGCCTGTAGTTCTCTTTCTTTGTTGGATCTTTACCTGGCTTGGGTATCAGTGTGATGTTAGCTTCATAAAATGATTTGGGGAGGGTTCCATCTTTCTCAATTACCTGGAATACTTTCAGTAGGATTGGTATCAGCTCCTCTTTAAAGTCTTATAGAATTCTGTCGGAAAGCCATCTGGCCCAGGGCTTTGTTTTGTAGGTAGTTTTCTTACTACATAGTCAATTTCCTTGATTGTTATTGGTCTATTTAAGGTCTCAATTTTTTCTTGTTTCAACCTAGTCAGGTTGTGTTATATCAGAAAGTCTTCCATTTCCTTAAGGTTTTCAAGTTTGTTTCCATACAAGTGTACATAGTAGTCTCTAATGATATTTTTTATTTCTTCAGGGTCAGATATGACTTCATCTTTTGTGTTTCTGATTGTATTTATTTGGGCTTTTTCTCTTTTTTTCTTGGTCAGTCCAGCTAGGGGACCATCGATCTTGTTTATCTTTTCAAAGAATCAGCTTTTTGTTTCATTGATTTTTTTGGATTATCTTTTTGTCTTCTATGTCCCGGATTTGGGCTTTTATTTTGGTGATCTGGATTCTTCTGCTGAAGTTAGGGTTTTGGTGGTCTTGCTTTTCCAGCTTCCTAAGGTGACTTATTAGGCTGTTAATTTGTGATCCTTCCATTTTCTTCATGTGCATTTGTAGAGATATGAATTCCCCTCTTGCTACAGCTTTCATGGCATCCCAGAGATTTTGGTAAGATGTCTCTTCATTTTCATTTGTTTCCAGGTATTTTTTAATCTCTGTTTTGATTTCTTCATTGACCCGGGAGTTGTTCACCATCATGCTATTTAGTGTCCATGTCTTTGTGCGTTAGGGGGGAACCTTGTTGGTGTTGATGTTTGCTTTTATTCCACTGTGGTCTTGGAAGGTGCATGACATAATTTTGATCTTTTGAAATTTGTTTATGCTTGATTTATGGCCAAGTATGTGGTCAATCTTAGAGTACGTTCCATACAGTGATGAGTAGAATGTATATTCTGTGGTCGTTGAGTGGCGTGTTCTGTAGGTATCAATGAAGTCCATTTAGTCAAGTCACATTGAGGTTCCAGATCTTGTTGCTGATTTTTTGTCCTGATGATCTGTCTAGGATTGTGAGTGGGGTATTATAGTCCCCAAATATGATAGTGTTAGAGTCAATATCTTTCTTGAGTTTTCCTAGAAGCTGCTTTATGAAAGTTGGTGCTCCTATGTTGGGTGCATATATGTTTAGGATAGATATTTCTTGTTGATGAAGTGAACCATTTATTATTATGTAGTGGCCTCTTACCAACTCCAGACTCTCCTGAGACAACTCCAGAGCCCTGGAGAAACAGAGTGTTTTCCCTTGGCTTGGATTAAGCAGATCCCTGGTTAGAAGGTATGTCTCAGAGGGAAGTTTGCCATTCTGTCCTGTGTTCCAGGATCTCACCCACCTTTTTCTGCAGAGTGCCTATCACAGGGGCCATTTCTCCCTATCTTCTTCTCCCTGACATCTGGGTGCCCTTTGGCATTCTGATGGATATGTTTTCCTTCTTGAATTGGGGTTCACTGTGTTGACAGCATTTTACATTATCTAGTGTGTAATCATACTGAAAGATTTAGTCATCTTTTTCCTCTAGAGCAATATTATCCAACAGAATTATAATGTGAGTCACTTCATTGTTTAAAATGTTCTTGCAGTCATATTTAAAAGGGTGAAAAGAGATGTCAATTTTAATACTATTTTTATTTTATCTAAAATATTATCGTTTCAATGTGGAACCAATGTAAAATTATTATTGAAGTTGTTTATATTTATTCATATGAAGTCTTTAAAACCCAGTGCAGCTTATAGCTACAACTTATCTTAATTAGGACTTACCACATATAAAGTAGTCAATAGCCACATGTAGATATTTCTGTATTTCTTTATTTGCCTTTAAAATACCTTAAAATCACAGAATTATAGAGTTTGTGGGAACCTTGAAAATTATCTGATGCAATTTCCAGATTTTATGTTCTAAGACACTAAGAGACATTTAATTGTGCATTTTGTGTGAGTTCATGAGGTTCCAAGTCATAAGCAAGACTGGAACTGATTCTCCTTTTCAGTCAGTATAAAGCTAACAGCATGTAAGATGCACATGATCTGGTGCCCTTTATCTCTGACTTCATGTATAATACCTTCTCCTTTGTTCACATCACCCACTCTAGCACACAGACCTCCCCACTGTTCCCCAACACCAGGTACGTTCCATGCTTGGTATCCCTGCCCTGTCACTCCCTTTTTATGGAATGTTCTTCTCCTAGGTATCTGCACAGTTAACTTCTGTACCTTCTTCAAGCCTTTGCCTAGTTATCACCTTCTGGATTGGACAGCACAGCCCTAGCATTTGAGTTTTTCTATAACTTATCTTATTTTTAGAATCTTCTGTAATACCTTGAGTGACACTTGGCACAGAGAGGATCCTTAATATTAAAACATATTGAGTTAAACATGTCTTTAGTTATCTCAGGGCTATGAAATCAGTGAGAATCTGCTAGTAGTTGTAACCAGGCAGAGAAATTCCTGTCTCAAGCAGAAGCGCTGATCTGAACCAAAATCTTTCAGTTCAATTACACTTCTAGGAGCACTGAAGATAGAAGTGCGCTAGTTAAGTAAAAGAGCTCAGAAAATGTGCTGGAAATTTGTTTGACCAAAACCCAATAGATTCTGCTTCAACTCCACCCCTGAGTGTCAGCCACGCCTTTCAGGACTTAAACCTGAGCATCTGGATACTGGGGCATACTTCTGTCACTATATCCTGTATGTTGACCCTGAATAACCTTCCCTTTCTTGGGGGGTAACACTGACTTTATATTCTGGTTGTGAAATTCTTAGAACCTAGGCTGAGTAGGAAAGGATACTAAATAACATCTTTTATCTCTTAATCCTTAGGTAATCACCAGAAATATCCAACAGAAAAGCAACTGGTATAGGCTAGTTCCTTCAAAGGGGAACTTCTCAAGCATTTTCTGAAGCCCACGTGATAATATATCCTCACTAGAACTGAGATCTTTAAGCCAAGGCATCTAAAAGCTAGGATGTGTTACTGATCATGAATTGTAAATCACTTGCAAATTCTCCAGTTTAGAGTTCCTCTTCTCTGACCCAAGAGACTTCTTTGAATTCCCTGATGACAACCTGGTAGTTTGCCAACAATCTGCTATTTTGGAGACCAGTTGAGGCTTAACAGATGACATGCTTTTCAATACATTTTTTAAAAATACTCAGTACTACTTGAATCTTAGTTTCTTTTAAGATATGATATTAGACCCTGATTGCACCCTATATTTTTAAAATTAAAAAATAAAAATATTTTTTAAAAGGTATATTAAGACATAATATTATACCTATGGTAAAAATACATGAATACTGTGTATATCCTAACAACCTTATCAGTAACTTTAACCATGCAAAGAAGGTCTTGTCCCAAATAAGAATTCCAATATGGACAAAATCACCCAGTGTTCTGTGTTTTATCTTAATTATGAATTTGCTTTCTTTTTATCTCATTGGAGACTAGACTTTATTTTTCTTCCTAACTCTTTGAATTCCAGTGCCATCACTTGTTAACTTTATATTTCTGATTTGCACATTTTAAAATTTATTCTTACTGACATATATTCTCATTGAAATGTTGGTTTTGGCCGCTGCTGCCGCCGCATCCAAGGCAGCTATTACACATCGCACTCCTGTGCCTGAGGCAAGTCACCGCCGCTGCTGCTGCCGCCGCCAAGGCAACCATTCCACATTGCACCGTCTGTGCCTGAGGTGAGCTGCAGCCGCCGCCGCTGCCGAGGCAGCCATTACACATTGCATGGTCATGCCTGAGGTGATCCGCAACTTCAGACCTTGAAGCCCCTGCAAGCAAGATCTGCTGGGGTCTACTACCACTGTGACGTCCTGCCAGGCCATGGGTCTCCTCCAGTGTGCCTTGAGGCAACGTCTTCCTCCCCTTAGGGGCGGGCATGCAGCTGAGATAAAGACCATCTGGAGCGATGGGATACCACCACCTGCTGGCGATTCAAGGTAACAACACCAAAAGGGGGAAAAACGAAAGCCTGACAGACACAGGCCAGATCTGAGTGGTAAACCAGGCAATGGTGAACTTAGTAATGATCTGAACTGCCCTTCACAGCAGGTCAGAGGCAACTGACCCTAACTGTGACAAACTTACCAGCCTGCAAAAGACAGCTAGAAATCAGAGCTGAAAGGACATTCGACTTAAATGAAAAGTCTCAGAGTGTGCTATATTGGTTCTGTTAGTCTACTGACTTGATTCTATTCCTTCTGATTTGTTCCCCTCCCTTTTTTTTCTCCTTCTTTTCCCTTCTTTTCTTTTCTTTTCTCTGTAAACCCCATCTTTGTATAGAGGAATAGCACACCAAAAAGGAGGTTGATAAGCTTGTAAGTTAGCAACATTGTATGTTTTAGTTATTTTATATGGGAGTTGGTTAGTTTGTAGCTGTGGTCTATTGTTTTATGTTTCAAGTTTTGTGTCTCTCTCCATTTGTTGGTACACTAGTCTGTTTTCACCCTTACTCCTCTCTCTCTCCACTCCTCTCTTCCCCCACTGTCTGCTCCATTCTCTTCCCTCTGTTAACCTCATTTTATTTCAGGGAGTAAACCTACAACCCCACTGCATGGACAGATTCCAAAGCAGTGGGAAGTGGGTTTCAGATTATCCATACACCTGTCACCAGATACCAGGACCTGCAGATAGATTTTGAATCACAGCTCCCCCTTAAGTAAATCTCAAAACTGCAAAAAGGACCACCCCCAGCCTACAGTGCAACTCCAGAATTGAACAAAGTAAGCGGACATACATAAAGAAGAATAGGAGATTGAACAAACAGAAGTAACAGCAACCCCTCCACCCCTGAATCACAGAATTAAAGAAGATGGTGACATGGTGGGAAGGAAAAAGTAGGAAGGGGAAAAAACAAAAACAGCACAAATGAAGACAAACCTAAAGAAGAATATAGGTCTCACACAGACCCCTGGGAGGACAGACACTGAGAAAACAGACTTTGGAACACAAACAATGAAGAGCCCCCAGAATGACTGGT
>NW_007059235.1:13610-56210 GCF_000164805.1 Carlito syrichta
CAGAAGAAAAGGAAAAAAGAACAACAACGTTCTTCACAAGAGTACAGGCAAAAGATTAAAACATACATGAACCAACTCCAGAATCAAAAGAAAGACAACACACAAAGAGAAAAAACAACAACTCTGTAAGAACATTATGATAGGGATCAACTCTCATATTTCAATAATTAGCTTGAATGTGAATGGACTAAATGCACCACTGAAAAGACATAGAATGGTAAAATGGATAAAATATTACCAGGAAACAATGTATTGCCTTCAAGAGACTCAACTCACTAGAAAGACTCACCTCACACTCACAGACTCAAAGTAAGAGGATGGGAAGCAAAATTTCAGGTGAACGGAACACAAAAGAAAGGAGGAGTCGCTATCTTAACAAAAAGATAATACAAAAAATCAATGAAACAAAAAGCTGGTTCTTCAAAAGGATAAACAAGATCGATGGTCCCCTAGCTAGATTGACCAAGAAAAAGAGAAAAAAAGCCCAAATAAACACAATCAGAAACACAAAAGATGAAGTCACATCTGACCCTGAAGAAATACAAAAGATCATTAGAGACTACTACGTACAATTGTATGGAAACAAACTTGAAAACTTTAAGGAAATGCTCAGGCAATCCTCTCACCCCAACCTCTTAAAGTGCTGGGGTTACAGGCATGAGCCACAGTGCCAGGCTAAAACTTATTTTAGAGGACTTGAGGGGAAGGAGTGTTTGCAGAGAACAGCTAAGTTTCAGTTGAAACAGCAAACTGAAGGGAATGTTTACAGGAGCAGCTGAAGATTTGGAAGAATTTTCTTTTAGCAGACCAAGAGCACTAAGTGGAAGGTTTAGAGAAAAAAGGTTGGCAGTTCAGGTAGAACATAGGGAATTGGTAAAAATGAGTCTGTATAATGATGACTCATGACAGTCTTGTATTTCTTTATTAGTATTATTATTATTATTATTTTAGAATTGTGGAGTATATGCAAGAATTTGTTACATAAGTATATTGTATAAAGGTGAGATCTAGACTTCCAACAAGCCCTCCCCTACCCTCCAGCAGTGAACAGGGTACCCAGTTGGTAGTTTTGTACACCTAATTCTCCTTCCTTCCCTCCCTCTTTCAGCCATGCCCAGCGTCTGTTATATTTCTGATGGTCACTGAAGACTGGGGAGATGTGATCAATAATGGATTCAATTCTAGAGTCTTCAATTTAGAAAGAACTAAGGGAAACTGGAGAGAGGCCAACTCTCAGAGAATATGAAGAGTGGGCTTCTTGGGAAGGCCATCAAACTAGCAGCAGAAGTCTAGTGACTTTCCTGGACAGTGAAAGCATCAAGGTAGTTAGGCAGGTTTATGGTACCTGAAGCATGAAAGATGGTTGATCTGTGACAAGACTTTGACCAAGACATTTTGGGTTTGAGGGTTGTACAGTGTACAATAATGTTGGTGTCTCATCTTGGAGGCTTCAGAAACGCCTTGTGGTTTTCCAAACATTTGAGTTTAAAAATAAAATCTGGGAGGTATAGTTATAATCCTTGCTCCATAGACAGGGAAGCTGCTGCTAAACTCCAAGAAATTCTATTACTATTTCCTGGATGTGTTTTCAACCCTAAAATCCAAACCTTAGGAGTTCATATGTTTATGTGATCAGTCCCTAATCTCGTTGCTGCTACTATGACACTATCCTATTTGTAGGTGGATCAAAATGTCTTTTCCTCCATTTCTCACAGGAACATTTGTGTTAGACGTCTCCTTCCCCTTCCTTCCTTAGTGTTAAGATGCCAGTGGAGGCCGGGCTCAGTGGCGCAGCCTGTAATCCCACGCTTTGGGAGGCCAAGGTGAGTGGATTGTCTAAACCCACGGGTTCGAGACCCACCTGGGCAACTTGGCGAGACCTCATCTCTACAATAAATCAAAAAATTAGCTGGTCATGGTAGCGCGTGCCTGTAGTTCCAGCTACTTGGAAGGCTGAGGCAGAAGGATCGCCAGAGCCCAGCAGATCGAGGCTGCGGTGGCCAGGAGCGGCCACTGCACTCCAGTCTGAGCGACAGAGTGAGAGTCCAACTTAAAAAAAAATTAAAAAATAAAAATAAAAAAATGCCAGTGGAGCAGAATTCATTCCTCTATGCCAAGAACTCGAGACCCCCTGGCCTCCATGTGTGGAGAAGTCAGAGGCAAATGGCAAATATTCCCAACCGGTAAAGGCTGACAACCATAGAACAGGTTGTAGTGAAGAATTGAACTCTCTGCCACTTGAAAGGTTCAGCAACTTAGATCCAACTACACACTCCAAATAAGAACCAGGAATTCCCTGGTCAAAAAGAACATGAGGGATTCACATTCACACCCATTTTTCTAAGGCAAGAGTTGGTGACTGGGAGACAGAAAGTCCTAATCCGGACAGTAGATTATAATCAGCATTTGTCACTGAGTGTGTGTCATCGTGGCAACTATATGTTCACTGAGTCAAAGCTGGGGATTTTGCTGGGTTTTTGGAGTCCCATCATATTAGTGGTCTTCTCAATTTATGCTCTCGTTCCTGTACTATGAAAGACTTTCCTTAACGAAGAGTTTCAATAGTCCTTGTATCCTCAGCACAGGGGACTTGCTTGGCAAATCGAACAAATTGGGCTGCTTTTACAAATCAACAACAAGCCCTGCCAGTTTTCTCCATCTGCCCAAGGCTGCCAGGTTCCTAATAAGCACCAGGAGATGGAATGAAACAGATGGTAGGAAATACATTTGGCCCTTGCACTCGAGAAAGGTCTGTGAAACATTTGCTGGGTATAACCCTCACTTTCCTTCATTCTTTTGCAGGGAAAATAAACTGAATAACCCTGAAGGGAATTGAAACATACCTTATCAAAACATAGTTGGATAGTTGTTCATGGAAGAATAACCATCTAAAAACCCATTTATTTTTAAATCACATTTTGTGTTGGAAAGCAAGGGGTCCTTTTATTCTTGTTCATTCCCTGCTTCAGAATGAAGAAATTAAAAAAATGTCAGGAGAATACAGAGCTGATATCTCTAGAGATTGGGTTAGATTATATACCAGGATATTTTGTGAGCAGCTTAATCAATAGTCTCAAAGACTCATTAACAACTTGGTGTGTCTCACATTGCATTGTTCTACCTCTCAATGTCAAGCTCTGAGGTCACAGCCTATGTCTGCTCAATTTGCGGTGCACAGGAAACTTTGATACTGAGATTTACTCCTACTCTGGTCAAATGAAAGGTAAAGGATTATATTATTCACAAAAGTAATAAAAATGTCTTTTAATATCCTAAAACTAAATTTTAGATATTTTCTAATCATCTTGGTAGTCTGAAATAAAACAGTTGCTAAACATGGTACTAAAAATTATTTTATACATCTTTTTTCTACATTGCAGGCATTTAAAATAGGATTTTCTTTTTTATTAATATTTTATGAACCCAAGGCATCATGTAAGAGCATTAAACAGTGTTAAGAACTTGGCCAGGTATGGCTGTTCATGCCTGTAATTCCACCACTTTGGGATGCCAAGGCAGGAGGATCACTTGAGGCCAGGAGTTTGAGACCAGCCTGTACAACGTAATGAGATGCCATCACTACAAAAAAAATATTTTCATATTAGTCAGGCATGATGGTGTGCACCTGTAGTCCTAGTTACCTGAGAGGCTGAGGTGGGAAGATCATTTGAACTCAGAAGTTCAAGGCTGCAGTCTCTTTAAAAAGAACTAATATTATAAAAATATTTTTTAAATGAGGGCTTTTTTCAAGGTCCAGGTAGCAGAAGAGGCAGAAATAATAAATTAAAAATGTTTCAGTAGAAGTCAATTAAATGGCAAGAATAGCTTGAGGAGTGAAGTGCAGAATTTGAAACAATATTTAAATTCCCTAGCTGAGTCCATTATTATGATCAGCATAATAATCAAATATAATTATTATAATATTACCACAATAATCAAGAGATAAATGTCAGATTGAATTATAAAGTTATTTTCAGTTTGGTCAACATGCAGTGACAATTTAAACCCTTTGAAAGCCCTCTTAAATAAATTAACATGAGTTATATATCCATAAAAATTTAATTAATAAATAAGTTAGCATGAGTTCTACATCACTCTGGTTGCCAAACTTGGATTCTTGAGCCACCCCTGACCCGTTACATCAGAGTCTCTTTTTTGGCTGCCTAGAAGTCTCTTCAATTCAATGTTTCTCATAAGATTCTGCTAATCATTCATGTTTAAGATTTCAGGTTAGAATTCCAGTATTATCCTTGTTTGGCTTAACTGAGAACCTTTCCTCCTAGATAGGGCTGGCTTCATGGGCATGTGACATGCATAGGGTTCAGTCCTTAGAAAACTCAATTGGTGGTATGGAGTTGTCACCTTGAAATTCTCGACATGTTTTAAACTAGGAACCTCGCATTTTCATTTTGCACAGCGTACACACACCACGCAGCCAGTACTTCCCTCTGTGGTTTTCTCTTCAGTAGAGTCACTGTTAAGGGGAGCTGTCAAAGTTTCCTTGCAGAAGGTGAGTCCAAGACACTCTGGTAACCCCACCTCTGAGACTCTGTTGTAATGTAATCACACTTCCATAAACAATTCTCCCAAACTGGAAGAGCCAGGCTTCTCCCTATTGGCTTTGTTTCTCTAATCCCAAGGAATATGGCTCCTCCCACAACTGGGAATGCTGTCTAGTTTTGACTCTGCAGTCTCCACTGCACTGCATCACTGTCTTTTCATATCTCAGAGGACCCACCTAAGAGTTCCATAGTGTTCCATCTCAAGAGAGTTCCTCCATCTCAAGAGAGTTCCTCAAGGCAGGATACATGTGCCCATTGGTTGCTCCTAGTTCCTCTTCAATAATTAGAAAAGTATGTTGTTGAGTTTCTGTCTCCTTTAATGAGCAGAAAGATGTTCCCAAAGAGTTCTGATCACTTGCTTATCCCAGTGGAACTGGGTAGTACCTCCACTCCAGATGCCCTTGACAGGCAACGCCTTATAGGATTTCAGTACTGGCTTTTCCTCAACAGAGCCATGCAAATAATCCCAGATCTCTGGGTTTAGCCAGTTGTCTTCATTAAGCAGATGAGGACCTTGTGAGGTCTGTTGTCTCTAAAATTGTGGTTCCCACATTCTCTTTAGCTCACACTTTGCTTAATGTATCAGTCTCAACCCCCAAAGGTTCACAGGCATATGACAAACTATAAATTTTGTGTTACAAAAATGATTTATTAAGTTTTGTTAAGTTTAGCTGGTTGTTACACACAAAAAACATGTTTGCATAATACTTGCTCTCTGAGAGTTTAAAATCTAAAATTTTATTTATACTTATGATGAAATTATCTTCTTGATGAATTTAGGTAGTTCAATAACTGCAGGTCTGTATACTATCTGTATGTAGACCATCTTCTCAGCGAGTGGTGAAAATGCAACTTCCTGGGCTGCATGCCAGACTCACAGAATAAAAGTGCCTGGATATTACACATAAATATCTGAATATTTAACAAACTTCCTATAAGATTCTGCTACTAAAGAAAACTTGAAAAAAAATGTATGATAGCAATACTGAGGTAACCAATATAAAATTATTTTTTAACTGAGCTTTGTTGTAGTATAATAAACATACACTAAAATTCACCCAGTTTAAGTGTACAGTATGAGAATTTTGGTAATTGTATACAGTTGTATAAGCACACCACTACCAAGATATAGAAATTTCTTTAACTCCAAAGGTTTCTTCATACCTATTTGCATTTTAGCCATTTCCGACCCTTAGTTCCAGTAAATCATTGATCTGCTTTCTGTCACAATAATAATGAATTTTCTAGAATTTCATATAAATGAAATTATATAGTATATAGCCTTACTATTTGGCTTCTTTTATTCAGCATGAAGTTATTTAGATCCATCCATATTAAAGCATGTAAAAATATTTTACTGATTTTTGTTACTGGCTAGCATTCCACGGTATGAATATACCACAATTTGTTCATTTATTCATTAGTTGATGGATATTTGGGTTGTTTCCAGCTTGGGGATTTATAAATAATGCTGTTACAAAAATTTTCTTACAAGACTTTGGTCAAATGTGTTTTCATATACTAAGGTAAATATCTAAGAGTTGGATTATAAATTATATGGTAAGTGTATGATTAAGCTTATGAGATACATCTATACTGATTTCCCAAGTGGTGCTAACATCTTCCATTTTGTTAAGTAGCTATACAAAACTTTTGCCAATTGTATTGCATCATTTGTCTTCTCATTCTCAAGTTATAAAACATTCTTCTCATATTGGATACAAAACCGTTGTCAGACAAATGTTTTGTAAATATTTTTGGCCAGTTTCTAGCTTGATATTTTATTTTTGTTACTATGTGCTTAGTAAAGTAAAAATATTTTATTTTATTCTATTTACTTTTTTGAGTCAAAGTCCCACTCTGTCACCCAGGTTGTAGTGCAGTGGCATGATCACAGGTAACTGCAGCCTCGAACTCCTGACCTAAGACAATACTTTCACCTCAGTCTCTTGAGTAACTGGGACTGCAGGTGCATGCCAGCACACCTGGATGATTTTTTTACTTTGTTGGCGAGATGAGGTCTCACTATGTTGCCCAGGCTGGTCTCAAACTCCTGAGCTCAAGCAATTCTTCTGCTTTGGCCTACCAAAGTGCTGGGATTATAGGCATAAGCCACTGCACCTGGCATGAAATCTTTTATTTTAGTAAACTTTATGTGTTATTGTTTTCCTTTTTGTGGGTTCATTTTAAGAGCTATTTAGCTAATTAATGCCTCAGAAATTTTCTGCTATATATTCTTCTATGAGTGTGATAACTTTGAGTCTGTTTTTTAGGTCCATGATCAATTTTGATCATTTATTTTCTGTGTATGGTATGAGATAAAAATCAATATTTATTTTACCTATACAGATACCTAATATGTCCAACAGCATTTCTAAAAATTTAAAAAAAAAAACTCTTCCCAACTTAATAACTTTAACACTTTCTCAAAAATCAATTCTGCATGTAATTATGAGTGTATTTCTGGGTCGTCCATACTGCTTACACTATTCTTTTGAAGTATATGTGTATTTATATGTCTGTCCTCACTGTCTTAATTATTGAGGCTTTATAGTAAGTTTCAAATTTGGATAGTAAAAATACTCCAACCACTTTTGTCTATTTCAAAATTATTTTGAGTGTTCTATGTTCTTTATTTTTCCTTATAAATTTTAACATCAGCTTGTGAATTTCTTCCAAAATCTTGTTCTGATTTGATTGGATAGCACCAGCATCATAAAATATGTTGAGAAATATTCTCTAATTCCCTATTTTGAAATAGCTGGAATTGTTTATTTTAATATTTACTAGACTTCACCAATGCTATGGTTTAAATATTTGTTCTCTGCAAAACTCATGTTGAAATTTAATTGCCAGGGGAATGATATTCAGGTTAGGAACCTTTAAGAGGTGATTAGTCCATAAGTGCTCTGCCCTCATGGGTAAGTTTAACTCTTTTTTAAAAAAACTTTCAGGAGTGGATCCTCTCTCTTCATTCTTCCACTTTTCTGCCATGTGAGAAACACTATTCTTCCCTTCTAGAGGATACAGCTTTCAAAATGCTATCTTAGAAGTAGAGATAGGGCCCTCATCTGATACCAACATGATTTACACCTTGATCTTGGACTCCCCAGCCTTCAAAACTGTAAGAAATAAAAGTCTATTCTTTATAAATTACCTAGTCTCAGGTATTCTGTTATAGCAGCACAAAATTGACTACCAGTGAAGACAAATCTAACCCTAAGACAAATCTAGCCCCAAATGCTAGGGTTACAAGCATGAACTACCACACTTGGCCAATTTCAATCTTTTTTAAATCAATGGGTTCTATGGCCCTGCACATGAATTATTCCAGTAAATACTTGATGTGCACTTTAAATTCATTGAAAAGTCACTAGATTATACATTCAATGTTTTAAATCATTAGAGGGCTATCCAAGCTCAGTTTTCTTTTCCAGTGAATTCTATTAATCAGTCTTTCTTAAGTAATTTTTCCATTTAATCTAAACTATCAAAATTATTGACAAGATTTTTTAATAATATTTTCTCATTATTTTGTAATATCTGCAAGATCTGTAGTGATGTGCTTGTGTTATTTCTTTTCTTTTCTTTTTGAATTGGGGTCTCACTCTTTTACCCAGGCTGGAGTGCTGTGGCATGACCACAGCTCACTGCAGCCTCAGCCTTCCAGACCCAGGTGATCCTTTCATCTCAGTCTCCTGAGTAGCTAGTACTGCAAGTACATGCCACCACACCCAGCTAATTCTTTTTTTTTTTTTTGTAGAGACAAAGTCTCGCTGTGTTGCCCAGACTGTTCTAGAATTCCTGACTCAAGCAATTCTCCCTCCTTGGCCTCCCAAAGTGCTGGAATTACAGGCATGACCCATTGTGCCTAGCCTACCTATGATTATTTCTAATCTTCACAGTATGTGTTTTTTTTTTTATTTGCATTTTATTTTATTAAGATATGGGGTACAATTCAGGATTAGGTAGATAAATAGTCATCATATAGGTAAAGTTTAGACCTCCCTTTTGTCCCCACTTTGCCTTGTGTTTATTTTTTCTCAACTAGTCAAACTAGAAACCTATCAATTGTATTACAAGGCTTGATTTCACTTATTTTTTTCTATTATTTTCTTTAATTTCATTTGTTTTTATTATTTTATGTATTTCCTTCTATTTATTTAATTGGATTTAATTTTTTTCAGTCTAATTTTATAAAATCAAACCCAGATCTTTTATTTTAACTAATTCTCCTTTTCTAATATATGCATTGCACTTCACAAAAAATTTCACCTTAAACCTGGCGTTGACTATGTCATAAAATTTTTATTTTAATTTTTGCAATTTAGTTCAAAATATTCTCTAACTTCCCTTGTTATTTTTTCCTTTAACCTATGGATATTTAGAAGTATGTTGTTTAATTTTTAAATATTTGGAATTTTCTAGTTATCTCATTGTGATAGGTTTTTAATGCAGTTGCATGTTGTTAGAAGAAACATATACTCTGAGTAATTTCAATATTTTATTTTATTTTACTTTATTTTGTTTTATCTTATTTTGTTTTGTTTTGTTTTATTTTTGAGTCAGAGTCTCACTCTGTTGCTCAGGCTGGAGTGCAGTGACATGATCACCTCAGACTCAACTTCCTTGGCTCAGGTGATTCTTCCAACTCAGTCTTCCAAGTAGCTGGTACTAAACTTATATACCTCCATGCCCAGCTAATTATATTTTATATACGTATATATTTGTTGAGTTTTTTTGGTTTTTTTATTTTTTTGGTAGAGATGAGGTCTAGCTATATGGCCTAGACTCGTCTCCAACTCCTGGGCTCAAGTAATCCTTCTGTCTCAGTCTCCAAAAAAATGCTAGGGTTACAGGCATGCGCTACCACACTTGGTCAATTTCAATCATTTTAAATCAGTGGGTTCTATGGCCCTGCACATGAATTATTCCAGTAAATACTCGATGTGCACTTTAAATGAATGTGTAATCTGTGTCGTGTATAGTGTTTTATAAATATAAATTCATTCAAGGTCATTGATAGGATGGCTTAGATGCTCCATAGTGTGTTGAAGAGAGATTCCTGAAAGATATGTCAACCCAGAACCTCAGAATATGGCCTTAGTTTGAATAGGGATCTTTGTAAATATAGTTAAGGTAAGCATCTAGAGATGACGTTAACCTAGACTAGATTGGGTCCTAAGTTCAATGACAGATGTCATCATAAGAGACAGAAAGGTCGGGCTCGGTAGCTCAGCCTGTAATCCTGCGCTTTGGGAGGCTGAGGTGAGTGAATTACCTGAGCCCACGGGTTCAAGACCCGCCTGGACAACTTGGCGAGACCTCATCTCTACAATAAATCAAAAAATTAGCTGGGCGTGGTAGCGCGCGCCTGTAGTTCCAGCTACCTGGAAGGCTGAGACGGAAGGATTGCAGGAGCCCATCAGGTCGAGGCTGCGGTGGCCAGGAGCAGCCACTGCACTCCAGTCTGGGCAACTGAGTGAGACTCTAACTGAAAAAATAAAATAAAATAAGAGACAGGAAAAAAATACACACCAAAACTACCAAAAACTGGAAGAGGAATGGATGGATTCCTCTCTCACAGCCTTTAAAGGAAACGTGGCTCTGCTGACACCTTAATTTCAGACTTCTAGCCATCAGAACTGTGAGAAAATAAACATATGCTGTTTAAATTACCAAATTTCTGGTAATCTGTTGCAGAAGATCTAAGAAACTAACACAGTTGATCCTTGAAGTGCATATAGATCCACTTACATATGGATTTTTTTCAATAAATACATTGGAAAATGTTTTAGAGATTTGCAACAATTTGAAAAACCACAGTTTTGAAATAGTTAAAAAAAAGTTTAAAAGGTATGTCATGAATGCATAAAATATATGCAAATACTAGTCTATTTTATTATTTGCTATCATGAAATATACATGTCTATTATAAACAATTACACAATGCATGCACATTTACAAACCATACATGGTGCCATTTTCAGTTGACAAAAATATAAACAAATGCAAAGATGCAGTATTAAATCATAATTGCATAAAATTAGCTGTAGTACATACTGTACTTCTGTAATAATTTCATAGCCACCACCTGTTATTGTAGTGAATCAAGTGTTGTAGTATTCACTTAAAACACCTTGTGATGTTAATCATCTCCACATGTGCAGCTCATCTCTCCAGTAAATTGTGTATCTGTGCATTAAAAAAATGAGCTCTTGTGGTTCTTGTGTATTTTTCATTGTGTTTAGTGCAATATCATAAACCTTGAATAACATCCTAAGAGCCATATGAGGCGTTGCTGGAGTTGTTCTCAAGAAGTAGAGAAAAGTCATGACATTACAAAAAGAGTTTAATTGATTGATATGTGCTGCAGATTGAGTTCTGCCTACAGTTGTGGTTTCCTAACATTTCAGACAGACAATTCATCTTGCAAACAGACAACATAATGTTATGGTAGCCATGAATATAGTACAATATTATAACTATATTTTCTCTTTCTCGTGATTTTCCTAATAGCATTTTATTTTTTTCTAGCTTACTTTATAATAAAAATACAGTGTATAACATACAAAGTATGTATTAATTGCTTATGTCATCAGTAAGACTCCCAGTAATAGTAAGCTGACAGTAGTTAAATTTGGGGGAAGTCAAAACTTATAACTGAATTTTTGACTGTGTGTTGGGAGGGAATCAGTACCCTAACTCCCTGCATTGTTCAAGGATTAATTGTATATTTGCTAACTATAATTGTGGACTCTTCTATTTCTGTCCTTTTTTGCTTCTTGCATTTGCAATTCTGTTATTAGTTGTACATACACTTTTGATTGGTATGTCTTCTTTTTAATTGGTCCCTTTATAATTAAGAAGCATTTTTGTTTTTCCTCTGCTAATACTTTTTTGTATTAAAAATGTATTTTTCCTGATTTTGATGTAGCCACATCTACATATATATGCTTACTATTTGCATGGTAAATTTTTTTCCATTTGTTTACTTTCAACTACTTGTGCCAGCACCTGGCAACCACCATTCTACTCTCTTTTTCTTGGAGTTTGACTACTTTAGATACCTCATATATGTAGAATCATGCAATGATTCTATGAAAGGCTTATTTCACTTAGCATGATGTTCTCTGGATTTATCTATGCTGTGCATATGGCAGAATTTCCTTTCTTAAGGTTGAATAATATCCCATGTATGTATATATAATGTATATATATGTTTTCTTTATCTATTCACTCACTAATGAATATATAGGTTGTCTCCATATCTTGGCTATTGTGAATAATGCTGCAATGAACATGAACATGCAGATATTTTCTCAGTGAACATGAGAGTGCAGATGATGACTTTAATTAGTTTGGATCCCCAGAAGTGAACTTACTGAATTATAAAGTATTTTTATTTTGACCCTTTGAGGAACTTCTATTCTGTCTCTCAGAGTGACAGTACTATTTTACATTCCCACCAACAGTTTACAAATGTTTCAATTTTTCCACATCATCATCAATATTTGTCTTTTTTTTTTTTGTAATGTCAATTTTAACAGATAAGAATTGATATCTTATTGTGGTTTCTATCTTAATTACCCTAATGATTACTGATGTTAAGCATCTTTTCACATATCTGTTGGCTATTTGTATATCTTCTTTGGGAAGATGTCTATTCAAGCACTTTGCCCATTTTTTATTCAGGCTATTTGATTTTTTCTAAGAGTTCCTTAATAATTTGAATATTAACCCTTTATCAGATATATGATTTGCAAAAATTTCCTGTGATTTCATATGTTCTCTTTTCATTTTGTTAGTTTGTTTTGTTGTTGTCTATTCTTGCTTTTGTTGCTGTGCTTCTGGTGTCATATTCAAGAAATCATTGGCAAGACCAATATCATGACGATTTTTTCCTGTTTTCTTCTAGGAATATTATAATTTAAGATCTTACCCTTAAGTCTTCAATCCATTTTGAGTTGGTATTTGTGTATGGTGAAAGATAAGGGTGCAGTTTCTTTAGCATGTGGATATCTAGTTTTTTTCAACACCCTCTGTTGAAGAGATTTTTATTTCCTTGTTATGTATTTTGGCATGCTTGTCGAAGATCAGTTAACTATATATACCATGTTTATTTCTGGGCTTATTCTGTCCCATTGATCTTTATGTCTGTTTTATGTCATCACCATACTATTTTGATCTTTATAATACATTTTGAAATTAGGAACTGTGATGCCTTTCTCTTTATCCTTTCTCAAGATTGCTTTGGCAAGTCAGGGTCTTTTGTGGTTCCATATGAATTATAAGATTCTTTTCTATGCCTATAAAAATGTCATTGAAGCTGAGACCTCATCTCTACAATAAATAAATTTTTTTAAAAATCAGCCGGGCGTGGTAGCGCATGCCTGTAATTCCAGCTACTTGGAAGACTGAGGTGGAAGGATCGCCAGAACCCAGCAGGCTGCGGTGGCCAGGAGTGGCCACTGCACTCCAGTCTGGGCGACAGAGTGAGACTCCAACTCAAAAAAAATAAAAATAAAAAAATAAAAATAAAATGTCATTGAGATTTTGATGGAAATACATTAAATTTGTAGAAGGTTTTGGGAAATATAAACATTTTAACAATATTAATTTTTCCAGTACATGAATATGAGATGTCTTTTCATTTATTTGTCTTTAATTTTTTTATTAATGTTTTATGACTTTCAGTGTACAACTCTTTGAGTTTAATTGTAAATAATTTATTATTTTGATGTCATTGCAAATAGAATTTTTCTTAATTTATTTTAGAATACTTTATTGTAGGTATATAGAAATGCAACTGATTTTGTATGTTAACTTTGTATCTTGCAACTTTAAAGAATTAGTTTATAAGTTCTAAAATTTTTCTAAATGTTTATGACTTGTACATATAGAATTATATTATCAGAAAGATAATTTTATTTCTTTTTTTATTTGGATGCCAGAGGAATGTAAATTGATCTACTAAAAAGACACCTGCACACATATGTTCATTGCAAAACTATTCACGATAGCAAACACATGGATTCAACCCTAGTGCCTATGGAAATTGAACTGGATAAAGAAAATGTGGTAGCAGTACATGATGAAAATGTGGTAGTAGTACATAAAGAAAAACAAAGTCATGTCCTTTGCAGCAACATAGATGCAGCTGAACATAGATGCAGCAACATAGATGCAGCTGAACATAGATGCAGCAACATAGATGCAGCTGTTCCCATTGTTCTAAGTGAAGTGTCACAGAAACAAAAAGCTAAATACTGCATGTTCTCACTCATAAGTGGACACTAAACATTGGGTTTGTGAGAACAAATGTGGGAACAAAAAATGCTGGATACTAATGGGAGGAAGGAGGGAGGAAGGGAGGATAAGGGACATACAACCACCTATTGGGTACTATATCTACTGTTAGGGGGAGAGAGGGCTCACTGGAAGCCCAAATCTCACCTGCACACAATTTACTTAAGTAACACATCCTCACATGCACCCCACAACACTAAAATAATTTTTTAAAGTTATCTTTTATATATTTTATTCGATATTCTTAAATATTTTGTGATGGGAATATTTTATCTTAGAATTTCTATTTTATCATATTGCCAGAGTGGAAATATAATAAGAAAATATCAACCAGGAAGTCTGACCACCACTTTTCATCACGAAGATGCCACCAGTGCTTTGCAAGAAGATAAAAGAGTATAACTTTTTTCTACGGTTCTGGCATATACGAACCATACTGTTTTACACCTGCCTATACCTGTCCTACCTTTCACTAACTTGTCTTCCCATGTGATTATATTCAGATACATCACACTGACATCTCCCCTAAACACACAAACGTGCACACACGCGCGCGCGCACACACACACACACACACACACACACACAATGTACTCACCCACGCTCCTTAAAAACCTAATATTCATGTTGGGATAGAGACAAGCCCATTTGTCTTCTTAAACTGACTTATTACAAGGTTGCCATAGTGAATTTAAAAGAGCCAAAAAACCTTGATTCTAATAACATCTCTGCTCTTACTTAGCTATGTGGGAATTAGCTAAATCTAATTCATTGTAAGCCTAGATATTCTCTTCTAAAAATAAGGATAGATCTGAGAGGGAAGGAAAGTGGGAAGTAGTTGTTTGATTGGTGTGGAGTTTCAGTTATACAGGATAAGGGGTAGTTCTGGAGACCCATTGCACAGCTATGTTCATATGGTTGACATTATTGTACTGTACACGTGAATTTTGTTAGGAGGGCAAATGTTATATTATATGGGAAATTTTTACCAAAATGAATAAATAAAAAGGAGGAAATCTTAAATAATCTCTAAGAATCATTTCAAATGTAACAGCCAATGAATCTATAAATCCAAGTATGCTTTGGCACTGAACAAGTTGTAAAATTTTGCTTACATGATCCTACAACTTACATAAGTTTGCACATAATCATTACATAATCAATATTTGTTAGAAGTCTTGCTGTGTGAGAAACAAATGTACTGAAATAAATAGATTTTGTGCCTTCTTTGTGGCATATCCCAACTTGAAATGCTTCCACCCAACTTCAGAAGCTTGGAAATTTTTATTTTAAACTCTTTGCTTAGAGAAATGAGAATCTGACAAATCAACTAATAAACACTAGGTCCTGGGTTCCAAGTTGGGTTGGGTCTACCGTACATAAATAAATTAATCATTTATGAGTGAAGGAGAGTCTGTTCAACTGAGGATATGAGAGGGACAGGTTTATGGAAGAAAAGTGAAAAGTACTGGGACATGAAAACCTGGAAATTCTTGTCTATGTAAGCCATTCTATTATAATGCAAACAAAATATCCAGTTTTAATGACCAATGTACTCATGGAACATTTTGGTTAGCTACATCTTTCTCAGAATTGTTGCTCAAGAGAAGCTTTATATGTTTCCCCCTTGAGTGCCTCTCTTACCTTTCATCTCTTGCATTCACTAGCCTAATGTCTCACAGGATGGTGGCAGGGCTCGGATCAGACTAGGGCTGATGGTTCTTAGTACTCAAACAATCCTTCAGGTTGCAACTCCTTCCCCCCTGCTGTGAGGCAGCATTCCATGCAGCCCAAAGGCAGCCAAATGGAAAGGGGGGGTGGTGATATTTCTTGGCAGGAACAGTAGTGCAACCACTGCCAAATCTTATGAATTCATGTCAGTGAAAAACTGGCATTTCTTGAAATTCCCCAAACAAATGAAAAGGAAAAAACCTAGTGTATTTACATGCAGAACACATTCAGTCCAGACAACTGCTAATTTTCATGGCCTGTGATTCTGACATCTTGTAGATTATCTACCTGTCACACTTCTTTTTCTCTGTCCTGTCTCCTACTTCAGCTGGCAGAAGTGAGCCATATTTCGCTTTCTTAAAGAAGATACTTTCCTATAATTGATGGCAATCCAGAAAGATATTTGGTAATAAAGTTACATCAGGGATGTGCTCTAAGAGCATCACTGGAATAGGATATTCAGTAAAACATAGGTCTGTGATAGAAAGTTTCTTCAGTCCATAAACACTAGTTACCTATGAATGACTTCATAATGAAACTCTTGTGTGCTTTCGTTCCTGCTATTAAAGATTTCAGAGACAGGCTTCATTTAACACAGTACCTTGGAAAATATACAGCCAACCCCCGATTGTATTGCAAATAAGAGCATATGCAGTAATTTGTTACAAAAATGAGTAATTAGAACTCAGTTTCATTCCCTGGTTACTCACTGAGTCTATGAGTGACTCTATAGTTGCAAACTGGTAAATTAACATAAACCCAGAAACTCCCAAAAACCAAGTTTAACAAAGGTTTAAGAGGTAAATTATGAAAAACATTTTTCTGAAAAGTAAAATGCTCATATTTATGCCAATTTTAATTCATTGCATTAATAACCAGAGAGTATGAAAAAGATTGATGTAAAGTTTAATGGCCTGATAAGGTACTTGTATGAAGAATGACAGACCCCAGAGAAGAAAATATAGCAAATAGAAATAGCTCCAAAATCATCAGATTTTGTAATCAATGCTAAAATATGACCACCAAATAGAAAAGAACATATTAAGACTCTTACTGAAAGTATCTTATTTATTAGAAGTATGATGTTCCAAATATTGTCATGACTTTCTAATTTTTAAATCTGATTTCGACATGAATACATCTTAAATTCTTATTTTAAAGGTAAAACATAAATACTTTACTGGGTATGCTGCATATATATAGTGCAACTATACTACACACTGTGGGAATATGAAAGATAAGGCATGATTTTTAATACCAAGGAGGGTTAGCACTGTGTCATTTGCGATGGAAGAGAGGAGCATCCCCTGGATGGCCAACATTAGAATTAATTAGAGTGATCTGGCAAATGTGAAATTTCTACTCATAGAAGCTCAAAGTCAAAAGATAAGCAAATATTTAAAAGGGTGGCAAGGTTCATAAAGGCTGAATTCAAGACTGTGTTCCAAATGTTTACTGTCACTTGTCCATGAGGAGTATACTTTATAGTATCATCCTTTAATATAGAAGGATAGTAATAATAGAAAAGTTGTCACAGAATTAGGTAATGATTAAGAAATGGAATACCTAGGAAATCTAATCAAGGATCAGGTGGGTATGAAGTTCAGTCTAATAGGAAAAAGCAAAATTGGAATAATTTCTACATGAAAGAAAGACCAGTTCAGATGAAGGGTTTAAGAGCTGGGTTTTATTACATATAAATTATTTCTTTGCTTATAAATATCACTCTATATATAAAAGCTTGTTTTACATTTTATTGACTGTGTAACTAAACATGCGTTTGCAGTTCCCATAATCTATATGACATTTTAGTTATTATTTGTTATAACACCCTCCCCTGGAGTCCCACATAAGAAGGGGAGGAAAATGGCAGCAAATATTTCCGTGCCTCTCCAACTATTACAAACACTTTTTAGATGTAGTGGAGTCATCTATGACTTTATGAAAAGATACTTTTTCTTGGGGAATCGTGCCATTCAGTTATCCTACTTTCCATACTTTCTTGTCACAGTCATTTTTGTGTTTGTTAGATTTGGCTACATAACAAACTGGCTTAAAACGTATAACAGCAATAATTTGCTCAATTTATAATTCTTCAGGGCAGCAATTTGGACTGGGCTAAGTCGGGCTGTTCTGATCTCAGTCAGAATCACAAGGGATGGTTAAACTAGGATGATCTCAGCTGCAACAGCATATTTCTGCTCCACGTGGTCTCTTATCCCCCAACAGACTGCCTGGACAGATTTACATGGTGGCTGGGAAGGATTACAAGAGAACAAGGAGAAGCATTCAAGATTTGTGAAGCCTAGACTCCAGACAGGAACATCATCATTTTCACTACATTCTCAACAACCACTGAAACAAGTTATGAGACCAATACAAATGCAAAGACAGAGGAAATAGACTCCTTCTTGATGGGAAGTTCTGCAGCTTTATAATAGCCAAGGCATGGATAGAGAAAAATGAAAGCTCTAACATTCCTGCAATCTTTCACACTTTCTCATCTTCTGGTTCTTTCTCCTTAGTCACTGAAGACTTTTCCTGGGAAGCATGTTCCACATTATTTCCCCATGACCAACCCTCATGCAGCACTCAAGCTTCTCAGGTTCTTAACATCATCACCAAAGACATTTACCTCCACACCATATCAGTCATCTCTTGCCTCTCCACATCCTGGACCTTGTCTGTAGTGAAGCATATATATCTTGGAAGCATTAGAAGTAAACACCCAGTCTCTGACATAATCTCAGTCTTCCTGGCTCTCCTTATGGCCTGACCCTTGTTTATTGGCATCACTGGTACTTCTAAGTCTTTTGACTTCCTGTAAATCACTTTCTATGCACTTCCTGTATTGCTTCGATGCCATGTTAGATCAGTTTCATTATCCTCCTGACTCTATCTTCAACTTTTTTTCAGAAATAAGTCTTGCTAATTTTGTAGTTCTGGTGCTGCTCCTTAAAGAACAATGGCCATAACCAAACCCAACACCCAGAAAGACACTAGACACCAAACTGGGCCCGTAAAGCTGTACCTCTAAAAATGAGAATGACACAGATTTAGCCCTGGCCTGTTTACCATTCACATTTGTTGACCTCTGACACAGTAGTTGTTATTGTTCTGGTGTATGTGACATCCTTACATGTGTTCCTTGTTTACTGTGGTATTTTAGCTCAGGCCAGAACATTAGCAAAGCAAAGGAAGAATAAGCATATTTACAAAGGACATAGAAAAAAGACTTTTTTCCTATGAGCTTTTGGCAAATAAACTTGAAACTGCACTAGGAAAATTTGATGGTTTCCACTCCACCCTTCTGAGTCTCCTACCATCCTGATCTCTCCTCACCTACCTGGAGAGAGCTAGAAAAGCACAGTAAATCCTTAGATAGCTTCTGTGCCAGCAGTCATTTTAACTTCTCAGAAATAGAGGAATAAAATACTAACAAACTATTAAAAAACCATAAACACTGTAAACGAGTTTCTATTCATTGAGGCCAAGTGGTAAAATGTGGCATTTGTTTAAAAGGGACAGAATGAGCGCCCAAGTTATATTACTTGTAATTGAATGTGTTGAAATCCTCAGACCGGTGAAACCCGCTGGTTATACAAGTGCAAAACCTCTTTGTGGGAGACATACTTTATTCTCTTCCTCTCTGATGTTAACAGCTACTAGAAGTTCATTTCACTTTTTAAAATAAATACTCTGTTCTTTTACCTCCAGCTTCCAATTTTATTGCAATGTTTTTGAGAACAAATAAAGCAGTTAAAACAGAGGAAGACACTTAGGCTCCCAAAGATAATTGTTTTATCCAGGTCACAGAGCTAATAATACATTTTTATGCCCAGAATTTGAACATAGGTCTTCCACCACCAGCTTTAGTTTTCTCCTCATTGTACCACAAGGGAAGAACAAATGCAGTTATGTAATACTTTTTTAAATATACTTGTTTTCTTCTATTGCATTGCATTCATTAATAGTTGGATACTGACACATCATAGTCTAAATTAAACTGAACCAATAAACATAAATAAAACGAGATAATATATTTCTCACACTCTACTGCTACCTTCACTGTGTTACTTGCTGCCTTTTAACCTATGCATTCTTGCTCAGCCTCTGAAACAGTTGTGTTAAAGGGAAATGATCATTAATGACCGCTTACTCCATCATACCTCCATGAGAAATTCATTGAAATGTCAGTGAGTGTCAATGAGTAGAAATGTGTCCTTTTAAAAATAATTCCAGATCCAAGAGTGGTGGTACATGCCAATAGTCCCAGCTACTTGGGAGGCTGGGCCACAAGGATTGCTTGACTCTGGGGGATCAAGATCAGCCCAGGCAACACAGAATGACCTTGTTTCATTTTAAGTAAAAATAATTACAATATGGACAGCAAATGAACTTCCAAGAGAAACAGAAGAGAGGTTTTACAGGCAATCACTAGCTTTAAAATGGGCTACAACATAAATCTTTGATTTGAATTAGCTATTTCAAACAAAAACATTTCCTTTTCAAAGAAAGACTCTTTTCAGTCATGTAGTTCCCAATATCAATTCTACAACAATGTCCACAGAAATAGACAATATTTAAGCCAGACTTGATTAATGGCAGTTTTCAAAATCTGATCCATGCACCACCTATATTGTAATCACTTGCAGAAGGAGTTTCAAAAGGAGATTCCTGGCCCATGTACAGACCAACTGAAACTCCAGGTTGTAAAGCCTAGTGGGTGGGTGGGGAGAGTCAGAAACTCCAGGATGTAAAGCCTAGTGGGTGGGTGGGGAGAGCACAGTGGGAAGAAGAGTGTATCTTAGGAAAACTCATTGTCAGAGAAAGTGGGAAAGTGACGTTGCTCTAGGTCATTTGCATGTCAGGTACTGGGATTGTTGTCAAAGAAGGGTGTTAAGTTGAAAAGAACTCTGCATGAAGGATACATTTATAATTTCAGTTTTTTAAATTTGGATATTGTCTCCACATGAAAATCTCAATATCTTTTAGGGAGCACATCTTGGGTTCTTCAACACCAGCCACTACTATATTAATCACATTTAGAATCTAGTTTTTAACATGCATTAAAAACTTATATGTAAAAATTGAAATCACGAGTCCTCACAAGAAACATAGCAGTGGGCTCTAATACATTAACGAGAAACTGTGCTTGACTTGAAATAATGCCTCAGACAACCACAAACCCAGGGCAAAAAAATTTTCTATGGCGTAACCATTTTTCAAAATTCTTTCCTGTGTATGCATCCCCACCACTTCAAATCCAACTCCCACCTTTTAACAATGGCAGCTTTATTAGAGAGAATCAAAATGTAAATTTGAATCATAATTTAAAACATTGGGTAGTTGCAGAAAGCAAGGATACCACAGATTCTAACAATATTGAGCAAATCATAATTTCTCAAATTAATTAGATAATGTAGATTATTTGCCTATAATTAGAATGACAAAATCCACAGAAGTTTCAGGTATCATTAAGTGTAAACTAATGTTTTTCTAGTGAGAAAAGTGAGTTTCAGAAAGATGGTTTTGTTAAACTACAAATAACACAGTTCAGTGTTATTGCTTCTAGAACCTGGATTTCTTGACTTTAATCTAGTTCCTTTTTACTCTATCAAGAAACTTTTCTTTCTTTACATAAATGGTAACTATCAGATATACAAAGTTATATATTGAATAGTATTTATTGATTATTTGTTTGTGAGAAGATATAGGAAAGCACACAATACAGTCCAGAATACCAAAGAGTTCAACCACAAAAAATTCATTTTGAGACAGGTGACCTCCTAATTTACTGTCTAGTTCTGATCATTAGAAAATGAAAAGAACATTAAGTAAAATTGTGTATTTCAGAAAATAATTAACTGTCATTAGAATACTAGTATATTTACTCAAAAACTGTTTTCTGATATAAAATTATTTCTAAAAATAAGCTATACATATATAGTAAAGCAAATGTTTTAAAAACATTACTTCAATTATTTGAACATTAAAAATAAAAATAGGTATCCATATACTAGTATTACATATCTATTTATGTCACAAGTAGTTCTCTGAAAATTTTTTCTCAGTATAGGCTTTTAAATTTTATTTTTAATAAATTTTACTGCAGTATCATTCAAAGTCACCTTTTATGGCTCTTAAATGTGTAATTAGACACCTTTCTTCAGCATTCTCTTCTTTCTAAATTATCAAATTTTTATTAAAAAAATATTTATTTCTTTTCAAAACAAGGGCCAAAGTGTTTAGTAAGTTTGGAGCAAATTATTCCAAATAACAGTTATGCCCAATTGTATTGTATTGAAATGTGTGAAAATGGCAAATGTGTTCACAAAAAGCCCAAATATGTTCACATGTACTATATTTTTACCTACATTCAGAAATTTTTCTTCAAATATCCTACTAGCAAAACAATTAAACTATAATTCTGCTAGAGTCTATAATTCTGCTAGACTCAGTTTGAACTAAGTTAAGATACTCCAAAATGACAGGGCTTGTCAATTCCATTCCACTGTGATAAGACATTCAAATAAAAAATAAGGTGTACATCAAGTGCCTGTACAAAAAACATAGGGTATATTAGCTATAAGATATCTAGGACCAAGACCAGAAGAGGTTCTTTTCTGGTCCTATTTTAACGTGCTGATAGAGTAAATTATATTTTTGTTGTTATTGAAAATGACAAAGAATGTGTTGCTTGATATTTGTCCCACAGCTTATTTTGAAAGAGCCTCTTTCTGCACTTTAAATATGAATGAATTCTTTAAGAATAAATCTAGCCTGCCTTGACTCTCAAAGTTTAAAGCTTTTATGTGGTTTCTCTCAGTCCATGCTTCTGTAGAGCATTTCATCAGGAGCCCCTCCTTACCTAGTTACTTGGCTTGGAAAACGACCCTAAGACTGAAATGAGATTGTGGCCCCAGTCAACACCTTAAGTTCAGCTTATATAAAAGGAATTTATATGCATTATATATAATTTCACATATGTAATAAACGACACTGAGCAGAGAACCTAGCCAAAGTGTGCCCAGATTCCTGAACCAGGGAACTGTGGGATAATAAATCTGTGTTGTTTTAAGCTGCAAAATTTGTGATACTAGAAAACAAATACAACTTTAGCCATGCACAGTGGCTCACACCTGTAGTCCCAGCACTTTGGGAGGTGGAGGCAAGAGGATTGCCCAAGTCCAGGGGTTTGAGACTGGCCTGATCAACTTGAGGAGATCTCATCTCTATAGTAAATCAAAAAAAATATGATCTGGGCACGGTGACACACACTTGTGGTTCGAGTTACTTGGAAGGCTGAGGCAGAAGGATCACCCACCTGAGCCCTGCAGGTTCTGAGGTTGTGGTGGCCATGAGCATGCCTGGGTGACAGAATGAGACTCCTACTCAAAGAAAAACAAAGAAAATTAATGCAATTTTAAAGAAAAATATCAATTTAAATAAGATAATTTTATCATTTATGTGTATTTATGTAGGTATATATTTATATTTAAATATACAATGACAAAGTTGCTTTCCTTAGCCAAACTCTAGACAGTCTCTTCTGAGCACTTTGTCAACTAGACCCCCTCTTTGGGTGCATCCTCCAGAATTCAGTTTTAGCAAGAATTCTGCTAAGTTTGTGTAACCAGAATCCCCTTCCCTTGGTACCTGATGAATGTCCTCATTCCCCACTGTCCCCCAGGGAATATCTGATCACCCTGGCCAGCCTTCAGCAAGAATCCTGTCAAGTCCATTTAGCCAGAAATCCCCCTTCACTCCGTGTGCTTTATTTTGATAATTTTCCATCCACTGACCACCAACCCTACTTCTTGGCTATAAGCCCCCACTCATCCATGGTGTATTTGAAATTGAGCCCAGGTTTACACTGAGGTTCCTTTTCTTCTATTTCAGCAACCCTTGATTAAAAACTGTTTTTACCAGTCTACACTCCAGCTTTGGCATAAACAGCTAATATGCACATTCTACAAACTCATGGGTCATTTTTGAGAAACTAGGTAGCACATAGTGACATATGTGTGCATGTATATTATGTGCATATGTAGATATGCATATTACTTACTGGAGAAATATGGAATTTCCTATGAATTATTAGAACAAACTTTTAAGACCAACCTGTCAAAAGCTTGAAAACGTACAGGTTTCTGCCAGTGTAAGGAGAAGATTTAGATTTAAGTTTTTAGTCCAGCATTTAGTCTTTCATGAAGCATTTTTAAAATACATATTGCATATTCTACTTTATTTTTCCTGTTATATAAAATATAATTCTTTCTCTACATAACTCAATCAATATTATTTAGCAACAAATATAGAAACACTAAGCTACATTGAAGGTGTCCCAAATCTTTTCTAGAAGACACATATTGAGAAAAGATTACAAGGCCATGTTGCTTTGGGAAAGACAATGCTCTTTCCTTCTCTTGGGAATTTATAATATCTGGTAGCCACCTAAAGATTCTCAGAAATCCCATGAGTTAACACAAAGGATGAAATTATCACTTCAGACACACAAATCAAAGATCTTACCTGAGTTTCAGTAATAATTTCAAAGATTAAATCAATCAAGAGGCTCAGGTGAAACAGGAAGAAGTCTGATGAAACCTAGAATTACGCCTCATGTGCTTTCTTCCCACACAGCATCTGTACTTTCTGGCCATAGTATTGATGAGTTTTTAAAATCAGGTACACAGCCAGGCTTGGTGGCTCAGCTTGTAATCCCATGTTTTGGGAGGCTGAGGTGAGTGGATTGCCTGAGCCCACGGGTTCGAGACCCACCTGGGCAACTTGGCGAGCCCTCATCTCTACAATAAAACAAAAACTAGCCGGGCCTGGTAGCGCATGCCTTTAGTTCCAGCTACTTGGAAGGCTGAGGGGAAGGATCCCTGGAGCCCAGCAGGTTGAGGCTGTGGTGGCCGGGAGCGGCCACTGCACTCCAGTCTGGGCAACAGAGTGAGACTCCAACTCAAAAAAAAAAATCAGTACACAGATTATCATCACACAGACTTTAAAAATGTGAGTTGTAAGATAATATCATATTATACACCAGATAGTTATATGTCTCATGTGTACCTTACATATCCATAGATTCTATGTTTGTTTACTATAAGTAATTCTAAACCAAAGGCTGTCTGCTAAAAAGCATTCCACAGCTAGGACTCTTCTCCTGACAAAGACCACAAATCCATTTATCAGAAGGTCAGTTTAGAATGAATCTCTCACCCTAACAGTAAAGAAGAGAAATAGATAGGGCCTGTTGGTATTGGGGTGGATCCAGAATCTAAATCTCTTGAGCTGGTCCCTACAGCCTTATTCACTTGGTCCCAGCCTCCAGACCCATCCTAGTCCAGGCCTTGCAGATTCAGGCTCCAGACAGGGCAGAGGCTCCAGGCCTGTCCCACAGCCAGACTGCCTCAGTAGCTCCATACTCCGAACTGTCTACAGCATCAGGCCAGACCCAGCAGCCTGGGTGATTAGGTAGAACTGGATTCTAGGCTGGTTCATGGCCCCAAGTTCCATGTCAATACTCAATACCTCAGAGTCCAGGTCCACCCACATAGACCCAGCGTGCAGGCCTAATCAAGAACCAATCAGCATCCGGAGCCCCAGACCAGCCTGCCACCCAGCTACTAGGAACACCCCAGCACTAAGTGGGTTCTTGTGACCCACATTCCAGATCTGCACAAACACAGGGTCAGTGTCTGCAGATCCTAGTTTCAGACCCACATCCATGGATCCAGACACCAGTCCAGACCCTGGAGATATGGATTCGAGGACTTCTCAGTACCAGGCAAGCCCCTGTGACATTAGACCTTAGTCCAGCCCCAGCAGACTCAGGCTCCAAGTCTGCTCCTGTCTCCAGAGCAGACCAGTACTAGGTCAGTCCACACAGCTTCAGATAAAAGCCTGCCCCAGAACCAGCTTGGCACCCCTGGCCTCAAGGACCAGGTCAGAAAATTCAAACACAGGTTCCAGGGTTTTCCCAGCACCAGCCTGGTCCCTGGTCCCTGTGGGAACAGACAAGGAGTCAGAACTGTCCCAACAGATCCCAGTGCCAGACAAGCTCCCACAGTCTGAAGCTCCGATAACCCCACAATCCAGGCCGGCCCCTACAGCCCCAGGTTCACTCCTTAGGACTCAGCCTCCAGATTCACCTCATAGCCAAATTGGCCCCTGTAGCCCTATCCTTCAGGGCAGCCATCATGGACCTAGCATTCAGGCCAGCATTCACACACCCAACACTCAAACTAGCCCCCACAAACCCAAGCCCTAGACTATTTCCTTGGCCCTAGACTCCAGTCCAGAATGATAAACGCAGATGCCAGGCCTGCTCAGCTGCTAAACCAAGCACCAGGTGGTCATGGTTGAGGACTCTAGCAGCCAGCTCACCTGTGGGACATGCCAGTCAGATGGCCTTCCCAGAATCAAATGGGCTGACTGGAAAAGGGCTTTCCCATTGAAACCAGTCTATATAAACTTAAATAAGTTCCTGTTACTTCAAAAATGCAGACCCTGATGCATGGTCACAAAAATCAAGAACAATCTGGAAATCATGATACCACCAAAGGAATAAAATAAAGCACCAATAACCGACACTAAATAAATGGAAATATGTACACTACCTGAAAATAATCATTTTAAAAAAGCTGTCCTATCCAAGGCAAGCTACAGATTCAATACAATACTCATCAAATTGTCAATATTATTCTTCACAGACCTAGAAATGACAATACAGAAATTCATACAATAGCAAAAAAGAGCACAAATAGCCAAAGTGATCCTCAGCAAAAGGAACAAAGCTGGAGGTAACACACTTCCAGACTTTAAACTTGATTACAAAGCTACTGTAACCAACACAGCATGGTATTGGTACAAGAAAAGGTACATAGACCAATGCAATAGGATAGAGATTCTGGAAATAACAACACAGTCCCTCACCCAACTAATCTTCAGCAAAATCATCAATAACAATCATAGGAGAAAGGAAATCATAGGTACCAGGAAAACTAGCCACATACAGAAGAATGAAACTTTACACCTATCACCATACACAAAAATCAACTCAAAATGGATTAAGGACTTAAATGTAAAACCCCAAACAATAAGAATCCTTCAAGAAAATGTAGGGAACACACTTCTGGACAAAGAATTCATGACCAAGTCCACAAAAGCAAATGCATACAGGTTTTAAGCACAGACTCAAGAATTAAACTGTTCTGCCGCTAATAAGTGGTGTGACCAAGGTCAGTTGCCCAACATCTCTGTGTTACACTTTCCTTGTCTAAGATGGGGTAATAATTGTCCTATCTCATAAGATGACATATAGAAAAATCACTTTATATCTCATTATGTGTTTGTTCATTATTATTCAGACTAAATTCCGGATAGTAGTTACTCCTAGTGGGAATGAGGATAAAGAGAAATGTAATCTGAAAGGAGCCCTTGGAGGTCCCAAACATTTTCTTAAATCAACTACATAACATGGTACATAAATGTACTAAGTGCATTCTCAGTTGCATTTTATTATATTCTTTAAACTTCACATACACACTACATGTCTCTTTTATGTGTCCTGTATTTTACACTATTTGAAGATAGTTTTTAGACTATTTTTCCATTTATTTCTCTTAAAAAATACAAAATACCATTTTAGCTGCAAATTTCAGATTAATAAACTATCAAATTTATTATTCTATTTCCAAGAACTGGTATTCAAACATTACTTGTTACTAAACTGACCTCACACTGAACAGCACTTGATACGTTACACACAAACTAGTTTTTAATCTGTACATTTGAGTAGGGTGAAACTTCTAAAAAGCTTCCTCTAAGCAATGATCCATTTGTAAAACTATAAAACAATTAATTTTCTTAAATAATTGTGTAAAATTTAGTAAATTTGTAGCTGGAATGGGCTCTAGTTTGATTCATATTTAAGGCAGCTAAAGTACAGTGAAATCATGTTTTCCAAAATGACTTAGTTTTCTTTACAACTTCTCCTAATGCATTGTTAGAATTTGAAGAAATGCATTTAAAAAATCTTGCATCCTTGGTCCAATAGTTCAGAAGACACAGGAAATAAACAGTGTAGGTTCATGTCCTATATTAAAACAATCCTTAACCTTCTAATTCTGGTCCGCAGTAACTGAAACCTTTCCTGATATCTTATCTTTGAATCTGTCATTTTCTATCAATTCTTTGGTGTTTTTTGTTTGTTTGTTTGTTTGTTTGTTTTTTGTTTTTGAGCTGGAGTCTACCACTGCCTGGTTTAGCTGTTTTGTTTCTGGGATGCTGTTATGCTCACCACTTTGGGTTCTATTCTCTGCAGTTTTCATTCCAGCTTTCAATCACCCTGAAATTGGTCCTAACCCTAAAACTCCAGGACCAAGATCCCAGGCCTATCAGAAACAGAGGTTTGGACATAAGTGATTCATTCAATGATCATACAGCTAATAACCAACAAAGTTGTACCCAGCACCAAGTATCACTAGATCCCTATACAAACATGCCTTTTACTTCTTAATTTGGCCCTTTATTTCACTTAGTGAAATCTAGTAGGTCCATAGGAGCAAGTATATTGGCATTACTCTGTAGGATTTTCTCATCACCACCCGTCTCCCTTGAAGTATGTATAAACATCATCCAACGAACAGCACATCTTAGAGGCTAAGCATAAGTTGGGTTATAGCATCAGCGTTTGTAACAATCTGGTCTCATCTACTAACATTCTCCCTCCAGTGAATCTGACTAAATCTGTCAAACCTAACCTCCCCTGCTTGGCTTTGGTCAGTTGCTTTTTGTCCCTTTTTCACCCAGATAGCTAAAGGCTGCACTGCCAAACACTGTAACTTAACTTTCACTGGGGCTTACTTATAACATTCCTGATGTACATGTCACCAGGGTAACAGTTGCTCAAGATGTTTTTGGGGGATCTCTTATCCAGTTAAAACTTGTTGAGACCACCAATCTTCAACTGAGTCTACACAAATGTCCAGGTGATGGCCTTTGATGTGAGAAAGCCAAAATTTCCACCCTCAGGTCATACTTTTTAGTGCCATTTTCTGAACATATGTCCTATGAAGAACCATGAACCCTGACCATGCATGGGCAAAGCACCAATTACTTCATTCTTCCCCACTGTCTTTTCTCACACCTTAGACCATCCTACTTTTCTAACCCATTAATATAACTGAGCCTTACCTTCAGGGAGGCAGATGTGAGAACTGTTATCCAACTTCCTTGCTGGGCAGCCCTGTGAATAAATATTTTCTGTTTGGCCAAATCCATTGTCACAGTGATTGACTTGCTGCCCAAAGGCCAGAACAAGCCTGTTCAATATGTGTGCTTCCACCTCATGGAACTAACATTACACTTGTGCACCTCTCTAGCTGAAATTCTAGATGCCCACATGACTTAATCCATCACCCACTTTAGGAATGCACTTAAATATTGCCATGTTGGTGGTGAGACCTGCTCAAACTACTCAATTTAAGATAGCACACTTCCTCTTCCTGCTGCTTCCTATCTTCCTGCCCTGCTATATGTTTTTTCATGGAACTTTTCACCGTCTGACAAAGTATATATTTTGCTATGTGTTGGTTGTATTTATCCACCACCAGAAACATGTTGCATGAGGTCAGAGATTTTTATTTTCTTTTTTAGTACTATATTCCCAGTGCTGAGAACATAGAAGCTGCTCAATAAATATTTGATAAAAGGAAAGAGAAAAAGAAGGTAAAAAATAGCAAGTGAAAGTTAGTGCATCTTTATCATCATACAAAATCCAGCATGATTATTTATCCAGCACGTAAACCTGCCTGCCATGTTATGCTGAGAGACGCTCACACCATTTCCTTTCACCTTGTCACATGATAGCTTATTAAATCTCTAAAATATCATAAATTGCTTAAGTGACTTTGCCAAATGGAAAAGAGAAGCAGAAGTAAAGATGAAGTGGGCAAAATAACTTATTTTAATGCATTTTTATTCCTTTTCTCTCTTTGCATCATTTCTTCCTTCTTACATCCCCCTCTCCTTTTTCACTGTGTGTGCCTGCCTTTGCTCTTCTTCTCCTGTTTTGTTTAAATACACCTATGGTACCACACCACAGTATGGAGCAGAGCCTATAGAGGGTCAATGAGCCACATAATTGCTGCCGTTAATCTGTCTTGGGGAGCATCTAAAAATAAAAAGGGGTTTGGGCTGAAATTGGATAGGTCATTCTGTAAGCCAAGTGCCTCCAATAAGTATTTTACTAAAACAACACAAGATGTTGTGCATTATATTGCTATCAGTTGCTGCTGATGAGGGAGCATTGTAATAAATTATTATTCAAAGCAGAGATTGTTTCTCAATTAGCTTTCTTTTCTTTTTTAAAATTAATTTTTTCTCAAAAATATTTAAAAGGAAAAATTTTTTAAAGTGAATTAAAATTCCATGTGAAAAGACAAGGTTAAACCTTCTAACACTGAGCGGATTGCCCGTGAATTTGCACACTCAGCAGATGTTGATTGTGGAATTAGGCACGATGTTTTGGGATATCATTTACCAATTCCAACAACAAACTGGTCTTCAGTTATTTTGCAGCTAGAGACCATGTGACATAAATTCTTCACTGCATACATTCACACTTTGTAAGAGCAGGATCCCTTAAAATAAAGCAAAGAGAAATATATAATGAGTTGTTGCTCATGTCCTTAACTTTAAATTAGAACTTCCAGTCTGGAATTAGAGGCATTAGTAGGGATTAAAAACCTAGAGACCATTGTCAAATACCTTAGCTGTAAGTGCAAATCAAAATCAAAACCAGCTATTTGCAATAGGCAAGAATGAGTCTGTGCACAATATTTATTCTTGAACCAGAGGTTGGAAAATCCTTTTAAAATACTTTTTTTTAAATTCCCTATCCCTTTTTCTAAAATTTATTTCAAAATATTTTATAGTACACATGAATCTATTGTCTTGTCTCAGGTTTAATGAATTCCCTAATATTGCATATAAAATTTTGTAGAAATGATGCTTGTACATTTTTCTGAAATGTGTGTACAATAATCTCTGACAATGTTTTTTGCTGTTTGTGACCCCCCAAAAAATAACAATCTGTTACTCTATAATCTTTTAGTAATTTTAAAAACAATGTGAGGCAAGTTTCTCGCTTTCTGTTTATTGTGATATTTTTATTTGAAAGAAACGTAAGTCAAGGATTATTGGTTACAAGAAACAGAAGCTCTAATAACTGAGCAGAAGCAGATCAAAGATGCCCATTGACTGAAAGAAAATCCAGATATCTAATTTATTGGATGGATATCATGGAGTTTCCAGAATTCACTGGAAGTTTAAAATATGGGCAGCATCCAGGCGCAGTGGTTCATGCCTGTAGTCACAGCTATTTGGGAGGCTGAAGGGGGAGAGTCATTTGAGCTCAGGATTTTAAAACCAGACCTGGCAGGGTCGCAAGACTCCATCTGTAAAGAAATGGGCAGAAACTGAGGCAGGCCATTGGAGGGAAGTCAAAAATTCCATAAAAGAGTAAGTTAGGGCCTTATTGCTTCCAGCACAGAACACTGCAAAATGGGTAGTGCTGCTAAAACACCAGGCATCACCAATTCTGCAGATACTAGAAAGAACTAAAACTGGTCCCAATTTTAAACCACTTGATTCTTTGCAAAACCAGCCTGTATATTATTTTGTTCATACTGAGAAATTGAAATATTGCTCATCAGTTTCAATATTCTGTACAATATCTGTGTTAGTCCATTTTGTTTTGCTATAACAGAATACCACATACTGAGTAATTTATAATGAACAGAAATTTATTTCTCACAGTTCTAGAAGCTGAGGAGACCAAGATTGAGGAGCTGGTTTCTGGCAAGGGCCCTCTTGCTGTGTCATCCCATAATGGAGAGCCAACGAACAAAACAGGTAAAAGAGGAAGAACAAGAGGGAGCAGAACTCATCCTTTTATAAGAAACCCATTCCCATGTTAACAAATCCACTTGTGCAATAACAGTATTTATTTATTCATGAGGGTGGCTTCCTTCTGGTCTAATCATTTCTTAAATGTCTTACCTCTTAGCATTGTTGCATTTGAGACTCGGTTTCCAACACATGCTTTCTGGGGACACACTCAAACCATAGTAATATCTTTTTGCATATTCAAAAACTGAGTTTTAAGGTTGTTCTTCTCCAAATTTAAAAGATTAATTTTTTTCAGGCCATGTGAATTTCCAGAGAATGCAGACAATACATATATATACCTCTGAGGGTACAATAGCAGTCTAAATTTTTTATTCACAAAGTTAAAGAAATTATTCCATTGCAGTGAATGAAATACTAGTCATCATTTATAGTCAACCTTTTAAGACCATTCACAATTAGATCTAAGATAAACAGATTAAATTTAAATAATATTATCATAAAAAACGAAGTTAGTTAAAAATTTAAGTGAGAAAAAGGCATGTAAGAGAAATAAGAAAATATAGTCCAGATAAAAATTATATCTATTAAAAATACACTACAAGAACAATTGTAAGCCTAGATAATTTAGCTGAGCATAATACTGAACATGAATATAATAAGATGATCTTCATATTAATATTCCACAGCATATCATTTTGGTCCATTTCACTGATGATATTAGAGTAAATGGACCTGGTTAGCAACAAGTTCTAAGTGATCTATCTAGATTCTTGCTACTTGAAGAGGGGTCCATGAACCAGCAGCATGAACATCACTCAGAAGTGTGTTAGGAATACAGAATCTCAGGGCTTATCACAAACTTACTAAACTATGTTCTGCATTGTATCAAAATTATCTCTTGATTGACATATACATTGAAATATGAAGAGTACTGCTCTGTTTCTCAGTCATCTTTTTTTTAAGGACCATGGAGGTTTTTTATTTTATTTTATTATATAGATGTGGGGTACAAGTAAGTATTAACAACACAAATAGGCTGCGTGCAGGTGAAGTTTGGGCCTCCAACTGGCCCTCACTTCCCCTGGTTTGGGACCAGGTAACTTAGTGTTGTTATGTGACCCCCCCTCCTTTACTACCTCACCTGGCAGTGCCCAGTGACTGCTGATCCCTCCCTTGTGCTAATGTGATTAATGTTCAGGTCCCACTTATGAGGGAGAACATGTGATATTCAGTTCTTTGTTTCTGTGATAGATCACTAAGTATAATGATCTCCAACTCCATCCATTTGCTGTGAAGTCCATGATCTTGTTCTTCTTTATGGCTATGTAAATCTCAGTCTCTCAACCAACTCATTTTTGACAAAGCCAACAATAACAACCACTGGGGAAAGGAGACCATATTTAGCAAATGGTGCTGGGAAAACTGGCTGACCACATGCAGAAGAATGAAACAGGACCCCTACCTATTATCATATACAAAAATCAACTCTAAGTGAATCAAAGACCTAAACATAAAACCTCAAACTGTAAGAATTCTAGAAGAAAATGTAGAAAACACTTATGCACTCTTATTGGAGTAGGCAATGGTTCTTGACCAAATCCCCAAAAGCGAATGTCATAAAGTCTAAGATAACAAGTGAGACCTCATCAAATTGAAAAGCTTTTGCACAGCAGAAGAAACCATCAAGAGAGTGGGGAGACAACCCACAGAATGGGAAAGAAATATTTGCTAATTATGTACCTGACAAAGCCCTAATATCCAGAATCTACAAGGAACTCAAATGAGCTGAAAGGAAAAAAACAAACAGCCCTATTAAAAAGTGGACAAAGAACATGAATAGACACTTTCCAAAGGACATGAATAGACACAATACAATCAGTCATTTGCTTCATCTGTCAATGGGGTTGATACCTACCTAAAAGGATTTTGAAATAATTATATGAATGTAACATGTTTACAACTGCATTGAGACAAAATATTCACCAATGAGAAGTCTATGATGATGATGCTAGTGGTGGTGGTGGTGCTAATACGCCCTAGCACAAAAGGTTCCTGCCTATATCTTGCTTTTGAAATGCACATTAATTTAGAATGGAAGTCCTGGATTTTAATTACAAAAATACAATTGTTTTGATGATGTGATTTTCCTCAAATAATCATATCATGCATACCTCCCCAAGTTAAAGAAATCATGTTTAATAATACAAGGAATTTATCTTAAAGATGACATACAAAGAAGTTATTGATTAAGGTCTCTGGTTACCGCTTCCCAAAGTATCTCAAATTTGTTGGCTCAGCCTGTAATCCTGCACCTTGGGAGGCTGAGGTGAGTGGATTGCCTGAGCCCATGGGTTTGAGACCCGCCTGGGCTACTTGGTGAGACCTCATCTCTACAATAAATCAAAAAATTAGCCGGGCATGGTAGCGTGTGCCTGTAGTTCCAGGTACTTGGAAGGCTGAGGCGGAAGGATCACCGGAGCCCAGCAGGTCGAGGCTGCAGTGGCCGGGAGCAGCCACTGCACTCCAGTCTGGGTGACAGAGTGAGACTCCAACTCAGAAAATAAAATAAAATAAAATACTCAGTGATGGCCACTTTGATCTGCGTGTAAGAGGTTACTGAGGGGACAAGATCAACAAGCCCCACACTGTCCCTTGCAAAGTGACTGCCACTGCGGCTCTGTGCTGGTACACCTTATCCCTGCCCCCAGGGGCACTGGCATCATCTCAATCCCAGTGCTCAAGAAACTGCTGATGATGGCTGGCATCAAAGACTGCTACACCTTAGCCAGGAGCTGCACTGCCACCCTGGGCCACTTTGCCAAGGCTACCTTTGATGCCATCTCTAAGACCTATAGCTACTTGACCCCGACTTCTGGAAAGACCGTATTTACCAAGTTTCCCTACAAGGAATTCACCAACCATCTCGTCAAGATCCACACCAGAGTCTCCATGCAGAGGACCCAGCCTCCAGTTGTGGTGAGAACATAGGGTTTTTATACAAAAAATAAAGTGAACCAAGCCTATCAATATATATATATTCAGGACACCATAAAAGAAAGGCAATATCCAACCATGTAAAAAACAAGCCTCCCATCCTTTTTCTGTCAGAAACTTACCAAGGTAAAGATGAAGTCCAGTGACAAGATACTGAAGCTAGTTAGAAAAGGAGCAATAAGTCTGCATCCCCCCAACAGCATATTACCTACCCCAGTAACCTGGGCCTTCACTACTCTATTAGTAGGAAGCTCTCCTACATCTCCCACCTATCCACGTCTGTTTCCTACATTCCCTCATAAGTCTATTAATAAACCATTTTCTTCATTTATGTGAAAACCACACTTCCTATTAGTACAAAACCATCAGGGATAGAAGTAGACTAGTAGGACGTTCTGAAATATTGACTTTTGAATACTAAAGTAAAAAGGAATGGATAAAGAAGAACTTAAGGAAACCATGCTCCTTGAGAATTGACCATACTTTTTGTTCATCTGTTTCTCACGAATTTAAGCTAGTATGTGCATCAAATAATGTATGACTAAATTCTCTTACATATATTTCTATAACTAAGTGGGAGCATAAATACTTTCATCTATCTTTCAGAACTGCATAAAATAAATGACAAACACTAAAAATTTGGCTAGAGCTTGTGATCATCATTCCACTCTTCAGTTTAAGGTCTGAAATGAAGATTGAAGCAGCAGCCAGGTGGACAATAGCTGGAGCCAAGAAGAATCTATCCATGCAGTTTATTGGCAAACATCAGGTCTAATCTACTTTGAAGATGAGTAACAGAAAAAAAAAAATAATTAAAATGACAAAATCCAAAATAACTTTTGAATGCATAAAAACATTCTGCAGTGTAAATGGAAAAGAATCTTTCAGATGAAAAAATAAACCTTTAGTATAAAACTAAAGAAAAATTTTAGTCTAAGAAATAGAATCAAATCTTAAAGAACATGAGCTTTTTGTTAAAAAATAAAAAAGATAAAGAAAGAAAGAAAACATTGACTCTGTTGACATGAGAGATAAAAAAGATGATAAACCATTTGAAGGAATTGAAAAGGGACCTGACTGGCAGGTGCACATAGAAAGATGGGAGCAGGGAGACCCACCTGTGAAAACATGAGCCAGAAACCCTGGAAGTGCTGACTTGGAGGATGTTCTATGGATGAATGAATGGCACAGAGTGGGCTGTCAATAAACGTCCGTTAAAGCTGTTAGAAAAGAGGAGGTATGGTGGAGAAGTATACAAGAAAGGAACTCTCAAGGAAACTAAACAAACAAGAATGCAACCAAATGATGCATGCATTGGAGTAAAAAGCAGAATTTACCTAGCCAAAATTTAATCAGTGGTATAGAGATGAAATATATCGAAGTTTATCCATTTTTTTAGGCAAAAAGAATAGTTATGTCTTTTATATTGCTAAAAGATATAAGCCATGCTCAAAATAATAACTTTATTCCCGGGTGGTTTAGTGGTTAGGAAAATAGATAATTGATAGATAGATAAAAATAATAAATTCATGCATTAAATAAAATAACAGCTAAATATATATAATTGAAACTATTAGAAATACAGGTAGAAGTTAGGAGACACCAACTTATGGTTGAAGATTTTTAAAGTGTTCTCATAAGTACACTTGAATAGGCCAGGTACTTGGCCCAAACCTGTAATCCCAGCACTTTGGGAGGCTGAGGGGAGAGGATTGCCTAAACCCAGAAGTTTGAGACCAACCTGGGCAATATGGTGAGACCTTGTCTCTACAATAAATAAAAAAATTAGCTGGGCATAGTAGTGCCTGGCTATAGTCCTAACTATTTGGAAGGCAGAGGCAGAAGGATCACCAGAGTCCAGCAGGTCAAGGTCATGGTGGTTATGATAGTGCCACTGTACACCAGTCTGGGCAACAGAGTGAGATGTGACTCACAGAAAAACACAGATAAGAACACTTGAATAAGTCACACACACACTGGTTAAACATATTTTCTACACAAAAATAAAATGTATATATCCCCACATTTAGCGTTTTAACAATGGAATTATGTTTCACATACTTTAAGCATTTCACATGACAAAAATGTGACTCTAAAAATAAGAACATAAAATTTGTTATACATTTTCATTTATTTTTAATCAAAAATTTTTATTATGATATTGTGGGGTACAGTTAAGGGTTAAGAAAACAAATACGCTTCATTCAGGCACCCTTGTTGATAAAAGGTGTCTCCCCATCCCCAGACAGATATTTACCACCATTAATCCCATCCCCTTTCCCCTCCCTCCCCATAGTTTCCCACTACTGTCAGTCATTTTCTTATAGTATTACATTGGATGTTCAAGGTCTACTATATGAGAAAGAACATGTGATACTCAGATCTTTGTTTCTGTGAGAGATCAGTATTATAGACTCTAGTTCCATCTAGGCCACTGCAAAATTCATGATTTTGTTCTTTTTTATAGCTGTGTAGTATTCCATCATGTATATGTACCACATTTTTTAATCCAGTCCTCTTTTGATGGACAGCATGGTTGCTTCCAGGTTCCTACTATTGAGAACAATGCTGCGATAAACATACGTGTGCAGGTATCTTTTTTATAGAGTGATTTGAGTTCTTCAGGGTATATTCCCAGTAGGGGGATAGCAGGGTCATATGGGAGGTCAATATTTAGAGCTTTTAAGAATCGACACACTGCTTTCCACAGAGGTTGCACTAGTTTGCACTCCCACCAACAGTGTAGAAGTGTTCCCTTTTCGCCACACCATCTCCAGCAACTGTTATTTTTTGAGTTATTGATAATTGCCATTCTGACTGGTGTTAGGTGGTATCTCGGTGTGGTTTTGATTTGCATCTCCCTGATGATTAGTGAGGTTGGACATTTCTTCATGTGTCTGTTGGCTACTTGTATGTCTTCTTTTGAGAAGTGCCTGTTCATATGTTTTGCCCATTTTATACTGGGGTTGTTTGTTTTTTTTCTTTTCAGCATGTTTGAGTTCCTTGTAGATCCAAGATGTTAAGCCTTAGTCAGACCTGGAGTTGGCAAATACTTTTTCCCAGTCTGTAGGCTGTCTCCCTACTCTCTTGATGGTTTCTTAGGCTTTGCAGAAGCTTGTCAGTTTAATGAGGTCCCTCTTGTCTGTCTTATCTCTTATGGCCTGTGGGTTTCAGGTTTTGTTCAGGAATTGGATGCCAGTTCCAATTTCCATGAGGGTATGTCCTTCATTCTCTAAGGTTCTTATGGTTTGAGGTTTTACATTAAAGTCTCTGATCCATTTGGAGTTAATTTTTGTGTATGGGGATAGATAGGAGTCCTGTTTCAATCTTCTGCATGTGGTCAGCCAGTTTTCCCAGCACCATTTACTGAATAGGTTCTCCTCTCCCCAGTGGTAGGTGGTGGAGGCTTTGTCAAAGATGAGTTGGCTGAGAAATTGAGGTTTTGCTTCTGGAATCTCAATTCTATTCCATTGGTCTATATGCCTGTTCCTGTACCAATACCAAGCTGTTTTGATGATTGTAGCTTTATAGTAAAGTTTGAAGTCTGGTAATGTGATACCACCTGCTTTGTTTTTTTTTGCTGAGGATTGTTCTGGCTATTCTTTGTGTTTCCATATGAATTCCTGTGTTGTTTTTTCTAGGTCTGAGAAGAATGTTGCTGGTAATTTGATGGGTATTGCATTGAATCTGTAGATTGCCTTAGGTAAGATGGACATCTTCACAATGTTAATTCTTCCAATCCATGAGCATGGGGATATTGTTCCACTTGTTTGTGTCATTTTTGATTTCTTTGAGCAGTGTTTTGTAGTTTTCATTGTAAAGGTCTTTCATGTTTCTGGTTAGGAAGATGCCAAGGTATTTCATTTTTTTTATGGCTATTGTGAATGGGATTGTGCTTTTTATTTGGGTTTTTATTTGTTTATTATTGGTGTAAATAAATATGATTGTCTTTTGCACATTTATTTTATATCCTGACACTTTTCCAAAGTCCTTTATCAGTGTAAGGAGGTTTTTGACAGATTCTCTTGGGTTTTCAAGGTACATGATCATGTCATCTGCAAAGAGAGATAGCTTGACTTCCTCTTTTCCTATTTGAATAACCCTGATTGCCTTCTCTTCTCTGATTGCTCTAGCCAGGACTTCCAATACTATATTGAACAGGAGGGGTGAGAGTGGGCATCCTTGTCTTGTTCCAATTTTCAGGGGACATGGTTCCAGTTTTTGTCCATTTAGGAGTATACTGTCTGTGGGTTTCTTGTAGATGGCTTTTACAATTTTGAGGTATGTTCCACATATGCCTAGATGTTCAAGGGTTTTTATCAAGAAGTGGTGCTGGATTTTATCAAAAGCTTTTTCTGCATCTAATGATATAATCATGTGGTTTTTGTTTTGACATCTGTTGATGTATTTAATTACATTTATGGTTTTATGAATGTTGAACCAGCCTTGCATCCCAGAGGTGAAGCCTACTTGGTCATGATGGATGATTTTTGAGATGTATTGTTGAATCCGGTTCACTAGGATCTTGTTGAGAATTTTAGCATCTATGTTCATCAAAGATATTGGCCTGTAGTATTCTTTCTTTGTTGGATCTTTACCTGACTTGGGTATCAATGTGATGTTAGCTTCATAAAATGATTTGGGGAGAGTTCTATCTTTCTCAATCACCTGAAATACCTTCAATAGGATTGGTATAAGCTCCTCCGTAAATGTCTTGTAGAATTCTGCTGGAAAGTCATCTGGTCCAGGGCTTTTTTTGTAGGTAGTTTTCTTATTACGTAGTCAATTTCTTTGATTGTTATTGGTCTGTTTAGGATATCAATTTCTTCTTATTTCATCCTAGGCAGGTCGTGTGATGACAGAAAGTCCTCCATTTCTGAAAGGTTTTCTAGTTTGTTTCCATGCAAGTGTACAGAGTAATCTCTAATGATCTTTTGTATTTCTTCAGGATCAGATGTGACTTCATCTTTTGTGTTTCTGATTGTGTTTATTTCGGCTTTTTCTCTCTTTTTCTTGGTCAGTTTAGCTAGGGGACCACCAATCTTGTTTATCCTTTCAAAGAACCAGCTTTTTGTTTCATTGATTTTTTGTATTATCTTTTTGTCTTCTATGTCCTGGATTTGGGCTTTTATTTTGGTGATCTGGAATCTTCTGCTGAAATTAGGGTTTTTGTGGTCTTGCTTTTCCAGCTCTTTTAGGTGGCTTCTTAGGCTGTTAATTTGTTATCCTTCCATTTTCTTCATGTGCATTTGTAGGAATATAAATTCCCCTCTTATTACAGCTTTCATGGCGTCCCAGAGATTTTGGTAAGATGTTTCTTCATTTTCATTTGCTTCCACGTATCTTTTAATATCTGTTTTGATTTCATCATTGACCCAGGAGTTGTTTAGCATCATGCTGTTTAGTGTCCATGTCTTTGTGGGTTTTGAGGGAACCTTGTTGGTGTCAATGTTTATTTTTATTCCACTGTGGTCTGAGAAGGTGTATGGTAAAATTTCGGTCCTTTTGGCTTTTTTTTTTTTTTTTTTGGTTTTTTTTTTTTTGAGTTGGAGTCTCATTCTGTCACCCAGAATGGAGTGCAGTGGCCGTTCCCAGCCACTGCAGCCTCGACCTGCTGGGATCCGGTGATCCTTCCTCCTCAGCCTTCCAAGTAGCCAGAATTACAGGCATGCACTACCACACCCAACTGATTTTTTGATTTATTGTAGAGGTGAGGTCTCACTGCCCAGGTGGGTCTCGAACCCACGAGCTCAGGCAATCCACTCACCTCAGCCTCCCAAAGGTGCAGGATTACAGGCTGAGCCACCAAGCCCGGCAATTTCAGTCCTTTTAAATTTCCTTACGCTTGATTTATGGCCAAGTATGTGGTCAATCTTAGAGTACATTCCATGTGGTGATGAGTAGAATATGTATTCTGTGGTCTTTGGATGGAGGTTTCTGTAGGTATTAATTAAGTCCATGTGATCAAGAGTCACATTGAGGTTACAGATCTCATTGCTGATTTTTTGTCCTGATGATCTGTCTAGGGTTGTGAGTGGGTTATTAAAGTCCCCAGCTATGATGTTATTGGAGCCAATATCTTTTTTTAGTTTACCTAGAAGCTGCTTTATGAAAGTTGGTGCTCCTATGTTTGGTGCATATATGTTTAGGATGGATATTTCTTGTTGATGGATTGAACCTTTTAACATTATGTATTGGCCTTCTGTATCTTTTTTAATTTTTGATAGCTTAAAGGTATTTTATCTGAGATGAAGATTGCGACTCCTCCTTTCTTTTATGTTCCATTTGCATGCAAATTTGTTTCGCATCCTCTTACTTTGAGTCTGTCAGTGTCCTTTCTAGTGAGGTGAGTCTCTTGAAGGCAATAGATTGCTGCCTGGTGATATTTTATCCATTTTTCCATTCTATGTCCATTTAGTCCATTCACATTCAATCTAATTATTGAAATGTGAGAGTTGATCCCTATCATAATGTTCTTACAGAGTTGTTGTTCTTCCTGTTTGTGTGTTGTCCTTCTGTTGGTTTTAGAGTTGGATCATGTGTGTTTTTAATCTCTTGCCTGTACTCTTGTGAAGAACGTTGTTGTTCTTTTTTCCTTTTCTTCTGTGTTTAACACTTTCTTAAGTGTTTCTTGTAGAGGTGGTCTTGTGGAAGCCTAGGTTCTTAGGGATTGGCTATCTGGGAAAGATTTCAATTCTCCCTCACTGATGAAGCTTAGCTTGGCTGGATAGGTTATTCTCGGTTGAAGTTGTTTATCTTTTAGAACTTTGAAGATAGGGCTCCAAGTTCTCCTAGCCTGGAGAATTTCTGTAGATAAATCTGTTGCTATTTTAATTGGTCTTCCCTGGTACATAGTCTGACCTTTTTCTCCTGCAGCCTTTAGGATTTTTTCTTTTATACCTACTTTGTTTAGGCAAATTATTATGTGTCTGGGAGTTGTTCTCATTTGTTGTCTTGCAGGTGTTCTCTGAATTTCTTGTGTTTGAATTTTTACATCACTGATGAAATGAGGGAAGTTTTCTTGAATGATTTCATGAAATGTTTGTTCCAGTGTGGTCTCTGTATCTCTCTCTGCCTCAGGAAGCCCAATTACTCTTAGGTTTGGTCTCTTGAAGTGATAATTCATCTCTTAAAGGTTTTGTTCTGTCTTTTTGAGCTTCTTTTCTATGCTTTTGACAGTTTGGGTTAGTTCTGTGTTTTGGTCTTCGAGCTCTGAGATTCTTTCTTCTGCTTGGCTAATTCTGCTTTCCATGCTTATTAGTTTGTTATTTATTTCCATCACCATATTCTTTACTGTTGTTATTTCTGGCATCAGCTCCTTCCTATTTTCCTCTTGTCCCTCCTCAATTTTTTAAATTCTCTCTATTAATGTCTTGATGTCTGGTTTTGTTGCATGTGACCAGTCATTCTAGGGGCTCTTCATTGTTTATGTTCCGGAATCTGTTTTCTCAGTGTCTGATCTCCCAGTGATCTGTTTGAGACCTATATTCTTCTTTTGGTTTTTCTTCATTTGTGCGGTTTTTTCCCCCTCCCTCCTTTTTCCTTCCCTTCACGTCACCGTCTTCTTTAATTCTGTTATTCAGGGGTAGAGGGATAGTACCACCTGCTGGCGATTCAAGGTAACAACACCGAAACGGGAAAAAGCTTGAAAAACAGACACAGGCCAGATTTGAGTGGTGAGCTGCGGGTGATCTGAACCGTCCATCACAGCAGGCCAGGGGCAACTGACCCTAACTGCAAACTAATTTACCAACTTGAAAAGACAGCTTTTACTTCTGTTTGTTCAATCTCCTATTCTTCTTTATGTATGCCCTCTTACTTTGTTCAATTCTGGAGTTGCACTGTAGGTTGGGAGTGGTCCTTTTTGCAGTTTTGAGATTTACTTAAGGGGGAGCTGTGACTCAAAATCTACCTGCAGGTCCTGGTATTCGCCAACAGGTGTATGGATAATCTGAAACCCACTTCCCACTGCCTTGGATGTGTCCATGCAGTGGGGCTGTAGGTTTACTCCCTGAAAGAAAATGTGGTTAGCAGAGGGAAGAGAATGGAGCAGACAGTGGGGGGAAGAGGGGGATGGAGA